>NC_074717.1:43934494-44179494 GCF_947242115.1 Biomphalaria glabrata
CTGCATTAAACTTATGAGTCTCATTCATCTTTTTGTTTTTAGAGTTGAGGAGAGTCTTGAATGACACAAGTCATAGGATAGTGAAAAGAGGAACTAACGGATTCAGTGAAGAGGAAAAAGTGGCTATGGTTAGGGCCCATAACGAGGCAAGAGCCAAAGAAGGTGCAGCCGATATGCTTGCTATGGTAGGTACAGATGATATGCTTGCTATGGTAGGTACAGATGGTATGCTTGCTATGGTAGACACAGATGGTATGCTTGCAATGGTAGGTACAGATAGTATGCTTGCTATGGTAGGTACAGATGGTATGCTTGCTATGGTAAGTACAGATGGTATGCTAGCTATGGTAGGTACAGTTGATATGCTATGCTATGGTAGGTACAGATGGTATGCTATGCTATGGTAGGTACAGATGGTATGCTATGCTATGGTAGGTACAGATGGTATGCTAGTTATGGTAGGTACAGATGGTATGTTTGCTATGGAAAGTACAGATGGTATGCTTGTTATGGTAGGTACAGATAATATACTAGCTATGGTAGCTACAGATGATATGTTTGCTATGGAAAGTACAGATGGTATGCTAGCTATGGTAGCTACAGATGATATGTTTGCTATGGAAAGTACAGATGGTAGGCTTGTTATGGTAGGTACAGATAATATACTAGCTATGGTAGCTACAGATGATATGTTTGCTATGGAAAGTACAGATGGTATGCTTGTTATGGTAGGTACAGATAATATACTAGTTATGGTAGCAACAGATGATATGTTTGCTATGGAAGGTACACATGGTATGCTTGCTATGGTAGGTACAGATGGTATGCTTGCTATGGTAAGTATAGATGGGATGCTTGCTATGGTAGGTACAGATGATATGCTATGCTATGGTAGGTACAGACGATATGCTAGCTATGGTAGCTACAGATGGTATTCTAGCTATGGTAGGTACAGATGGTATGTTTGCTATGGAAGGTACAGATGATATGCTTGCTATGGTAGGTACAGATGGTATGCTATCTATGGTAAGTACAGATGGTATGCTTGCTACAGAAGGTGCTACGTTTTGATGGTATGATTGAATCTGAACGATGTTTGATTTGGTCATTGCTAGTTTTGTAACTGAGAGCAATCAGATCAGAGGTTCTCAGCATGTGGATAGCATAATTATTTGCCAGAGTCTTTCTTACATAGAGAGTTGATTTAACTCCGTAGTTACTAAGGATCGTAAACTGATTTCTCTTCAAGGCTAGAAACACAAATATGGATCAAGTGTTAGGTCATACGTGTGTGTAGCCTTATTCTTTCTTTTCCGGTAATATCTTTTTGCCTGTTTGTCTAAAATCTCTAAATAAACAAGACGGAATATTTCCGACAGCAGACGACATTAATTGTGATCTTACAAAAACGGTCCCAGTAATTCCTGATTTAGCGAAACACGAAACAAGTTCAACCACATTGACGTGCTGCCTTGTTGGCATACATTGTCTCAACAACGTCATTTAAAAATGAAGTCCATAGTCATTATATACACGGTCCGTGGTCGTTAGGCTTTTCAGATTGTCAAATAATTATGCAACATGAATATGGTGAATACGCAATAGAATAATAGTCATTAAGATTTGAATATATTTAGTTGGGTTTAATTGTAAGTAGGAATATATATATATATATATATATATATATAGTGTTACGATCTTCCCTACTATCCAGGCTCTCTTCAAACTGCACCACACGACACAACGAACTTAAAGAACGACACAACGAACTTAAAGAACGACACAACGAACTTAAAGAACGACACAACGAACTTAAAGAACGACACAACGAACTTAAAGAACGACACAACGAACTTAAAGAACCTCGCAACTCTGGGGACTTAGGGCTCCAAAGTATCAGCCAGTTTAATTTCAAATACATCGCAATTGGCAACAACATTAACACTGTCTTTAGAAAAACCTAGTCTCTGCTCCGCCTGACTTCACACACCGTACTGGTTCTCGCCTCGTACTGGTCACATTGCGAGGTAACGTGAAGTGAAGTGATTCTAACACACGCGCTCTTATATAGTGTCTCTACTGGCCTCGAACTCGAACCTTCTTGACCACTCCAGTTGATCGCTTTCGCCGTGACTTGCGTGCGTAATATTTACGACACTGGTCCTTGCCGAACTGGCGTGTACTGTCACTGGTCACAGTTGACCGCTCGTCCTGCGCTGGACTGTGGCGATTTGGGTAGGCTAAAAACACACAGCACTACCCCCATCTGTGTCACCACCAGGTTTACAACAATAGATAGATAGATAGATAGACAGACAGACAGACATATACACATAAATAGATAGATAAAGATGATATAGATATAGACATAGATATACACTGACGTCACGTAGTGTAGAATTGCATAAAGAGGACGCCGAGCTAAAAAAGTTGAGAACCACTGAGTTAGAGGAGTGACGAAAGGGGACGTAACTTGATACGAATAAGAAAGGGGGCATTGAAAGACAAGAGTTTAAGGAATTGACACTTGAAGTTTGACTCTAACACTTACTTGGACTGGCTAGAGTGGACGCGAGCGTACATTTTGTGTTCTAGGGCAGGGGTCGGCAACCTTTTGAGTCGGAAGAGCCAAAACTTACAATTTACAAAATTTCAAAGTTTTTAAAGAGCCACAATTTTATTTTCTTCAAAACAATAAATAGTACTCGATGGCTTTGCGTACATTTGGCTCATAACTTGTTTTTAGTTTCAAACACGACTTTAAATTTTCATTTGTTAGTTGGCTTCTTACTTTACTTTTAATTATATTAATAATGCAAGAGAACGCTTGCTCGCACGAATATGTCAATCTGATGATAGACATCTTTCCAAACGCAAACGCTCTATTTTCCCCTCTAGTTTGTCACGAGAGCGGTAGCAATCCTAGAAGTTCTTCTTTTAGACCTTGGGAAGACGTATAGTTGACAAAAAAAGGGCAACTTGTGACTCATTTATAGCAAGTGATAAGACAGAAAAAAACTGAATATATTTCACCTACAAATATGTTACATTTCAAGACATGGGGGAGGGCTGAGCTGAAAAGCGAGTACGATTGGCTGAGAGATAGAATCGGTGCCTAATCCTCGTTAATCGATTCAGAACGATTTAATTATTTAAAGCTTAAAATAAATCATATTGGCGTAAGGAACTAAAGAGCCGCAGCTTAACATCCAAAGAGCCGCATGTGGCTCGCGAGCCGCAGGTTGCCGACCCCTGTTCTAGGGGAGGGAGAGTCTCGAGTAAAAGTTTGAGAACCACTAAAGTAGTATATTGCATTGTAAGAATTGATTACTGCTAGATCTCTAGGTCTCTTGATATCTACCAGCTCTGTCACAAATCTGCCAATGATTACAGTTCTGTTATTATCCACTTCCTCTACTCCAGCACTGGGATGATGCCATAGGAACCTCTGCCCAAGCCCATGCAGATAAATGTGACTTTACTCACAGCACTCAAAGTCAACGTTAAAATATTGGAGGACATGAGGTGATTGGGGAAAATCTTTACTTTTCAACAGGTCAGTCGTATTTTTAATGCATACACCAAAGAAAGGTCAGTTGTATTCTTAATGCAAACACCAAAGAAAGGTCAGTGGTATTCTTAATGCATACGCCAAAGAAAGGTCAGTTGTATTCTTAATGCATACACCAAAGATAGGTCAGTTGTCTTTTTAATGCATACATCAAAGAAAGGTCAGTTGTATTTTTAATGCATACACAAAAAGGTCAGTTGTATTCTTAATGCATACACCAAAGATAGGTCAGTTGTATTTTTAATGCATACACAAAAAAGGTCAGTTGTATTTTTAATGCATACACCAAAGAAAGGTCAGTTGTTTTTTAAATGCATACATAAAAAGGTCAGTTGTATTTTTAATGCATACACTAAAGAAAGGTCAGTTGTATTTTTAATGCATACACCAAAGAAAGGTCAGTTGTATTTTTAATTCATTTACCATAGAAATGTCAGCTGTATTTTGAATGTATTCACCAAAGAAAGGTCAGTTGTATTTTGAATACATTGACCAAAGAAAGGTCAGTTGTATTTTTAATTCATTGACCAAAGAAAGGTAAGTTGTATTTTTAATTCATTGACCAAAGAAATGTCAGCTGTATTTTGAATGCATTCACCAAAGAAAGGTCAGTTGTATTTTGAATGCACTGACCAAAGAAAGGTCAGTTGTATTTTGAATGCACTGACCAAAGAAATGTCAGCTGTATTTTGAATGCATTGACCAAAGAAAGGTCAGTTGTATTTTTAATTCATTGACCAAAGAAAGGTAAGTTGTATTTTTAATTCATTGACCAAAGAAATGTCAGCTGTATTTTGAATGCATTCGCCAAAGAAAGGTCAGTTGTATTTTGAATGCACTGACCAAAGAAAGGTCAGTTGTATTTTGAATGCACTGACCAAAGAAATGTCAGCTGTATTTTGAATGCATTGACCAAAGAAAGGTCAGTTGTATTTTTAATTCATTGACCAAAGAAAGGTAAGTTGTATTTTTAATTCATTGACCAAAGAAAGGTCAGTTGTATTTTTAATTCATTGACCAAAGAAATGTCAGCTGTATTTTGAATGCATTCACCAAAGAAAGGTCAGTTGTATTTTGAATGCATTGACCAAAGAAAGGTCAGTTGTATTTTTAATTCATTGACCAAAGAAATGTCAGCTGTATTTTGAATGCATTCACCAAAGAAAGGTCAGTTGTATTTTGAATGTAGTGAGTAAAAGTGGAAGTAAAGTTCCACTTCCAGACTTTGCGGTCTATAGGGCATATGATGTAAAGGTCATCTGTTTCTAGCACCACGGCTAGCGAGGGTGTCATGTGGCCAGCATAACGACCAACCGCCTTTTACTTTTCAGCCCCTCAACAAATTCAAGTATCTATTAGAGTTCGATGTATTCAGGTGCGGTCTAAAAATAAGATTTAAACTCAATACCGCTCGGGTCGTAATCTGAGCGCTTAGCACTTGGCCACCACGCTCTCAGTGTTATGTAGTAGAGTATGTCGACTGTAATGTCCACATCGAAACTTTCCCCAAATAGCATTGTCTTCTTAAAGGGGGGTCTTTTTACTTGTGAAATTATGGCTTTTATATAATTATATAGCGCTTCTTTCATAGCATGCTCAGATCGCTATGGTCTAATCTCATTTGTGGACCAGTGGGGGGGGGGGGGGGGGAGGGGGTATCTATGAGTTGTTTTTTCCGCCTTTTGGCGCTCAATAAACACAACTCTGCCCGAGTCGGGTGTCGAACCTCGAGCCCCCTTCGTAGGTAGTCAAGCCAAGTTTAAGCGCTTATTGAAGTTCTAGTAGAGTCTGGGTTCACATAGTTGCATCATTTATTTTGTTTTTGCTTTCAAATTTAATCAGAAGATATGTAAATAACTTGTTTGTTAAAGTTTTAAGTTCAATAGCACAAACAGAATTAACTCTTTCTCTCCGTAATTATTTTCCTCTTTTCGATAGTATTATCTGTTTTGCTCATTTGCATTTCCCTATTCTGTTATTATTAAAATTCAATACTTTTTTTTTTTGTGATCAGAAAATGTTCTAGTTGGTATCAAATTGTAGGAGAAAGCAAACTCGTTTAACGCAACACCAAAATAAAGTTTATAAATCCAAAAATCAATTTAGTTTAATGGGGATCAAATCGACGTTGGCGACGTCAATTAGGAGAGAAAGAGTTAATGCCGTTCTAAGATTGAAGCTCTTGCATCATGTATAATTTTGAGCTATCGAATTTAACCAGATGATACTTAAATAACATTTTTGTTACAGATTTAAGTTTGATAACAGCCTGGGCACAAATAGAAAAAATTCCTTTCTATGAACTGGCATAATGGATTTGATTTAACTCTTTCTCTCCGTAATTATTTTTCCACGTTTCGGAAGGAATTCTTCATTTCGCTCATTACTATTTCAATACCCTGTTAGGATTGGGCTTCAATAGCTTTGTTGTTTGTTATCAGAAAATGTTGCTCTTTTTATATAATTCAAAGTCAAGTTTAAAAAAGTAAAAATTAATTTAATTTTATGAGGTCAAAATCAACGATGGTATCGTCGATTAGGAGAGAAAGAGTTAATGATTATCTAATTGATAGAAAGTGTTTGGTGAATTGTCATTCTCTCATTCATGGCCTCTGTAATGAGAATGAAAGTAGCACTGAAGGGAAACCTTAAACAAAGGCTTCATTAAACTAGGACGACACACGGAATGACGATAGATACTTAGTAACTCATTAAATCAATGTTGTAAACAGATTCTCATGACTATACACAAACATAAAGATAAAGGCACATTCCTCATCCCATATGCTAGGACATATTTGTACAAATACTCCTTCTTCCCTAGTGCTATTAGAGCATGGAATGGGTTGCCTGAGCTAGCCAGGAAAACCAGTGACTTGGCATAATTTAAGTCATTGGTTAATATGCATGACTGAATGCATGACGCGTAGGACGTAATCATCTTCTTTTTTGAAGTAACGTCTGTATTATATAAGATAACATAAGATAAATAATCATCAACTATTTCACTACATCTTTTGAATAAACAATGTCCTAGAAGGTCCTACTTGCACCTAAAGGCTTGTGAAATTTTGTTTATTTACATTTAAATTCTTTCTTTAATAAACATACTCGGTAAAATTATGTGTAAGTAGCGCAATATGAAGCACTTCACAGACGCACGAGGGCTATACCGTACAGCAAATAGTGATGTTCTTGGGAATAACATTATGTACAGTATGGAGTCTATAGAGGGACTGCTTTTAGTTCAAGAGTTACGCTGGGCAGGGTGCGAATCAGGTACAATCGTAAACCAATGCGACATATATTGTGAGCTGAAAGGTGATCGGCGTAACAGGAGTTGTCAACTTATCAGTCAAGTACAATTTCTTTCCCTTCCTGCGATAACAAACAAAATAATTAATCACCAGTAGTTAATTAACTAATCGGTTGTTGTTTTTTTTTTATTCTTGATTCTTGTGTTGGCAAGTAAAAGAAATAATTTTTGCTAAAATTTCAGCTTAATCCGAGATTGGGTGTGGGAGAAATAACGTGTACAAACTTTTACCAGACATAGTGAGCTGGTATGGGCTTTGTAAATGATCAGGTCGATATGTTTCTGTTGAATAAGATGTTGGCCAATGTTGACATGTCATGTCCTTTATTGACAGGGGAGACAATTCCTAAACACGCAGTGGATGCATGGTACGATGAGAAAAAAGACTATGATTTTCCAACTAAGGCCTGCAGACCTACGTTTAATTGTGGACATTACACACAGGTAGACTTTTTTGAGGACATTACACGGGTAGACTTTTCTAGGACTTTAAACGCATGTATTTTTTTAGGACATTACACACAAATAGACTTAAAATGTGGACATTACACACAGGTCGACTATTTTAAAGGACATTACACACAGGAAGACTACTTTGGCGTAAATTACACACATGTCGACTCTACACACAGATAGACTTTTTTGAGGACATTATACACAGGTAGGTTTGTTTTTGTGGACATTACACACAGGTAGACTTTTGAGGACATTACACACAGGTAGACTTTACACACAGCTAGGCTTTTTAAAAGGACATTACACACAGGTAGGTTTGTTTTTGTGGACATTACACACAGGTAGACTTTTGAGGACATTACACACAGGTAGATTTTTTGAGGACATCACATACAAGTAGTTTTTTTTAAGACATTACACACAAATAGACTTTAAATGTGGACATTACACACAGGTCAACTATTTTAAAGGACATTACATACAGATTGACTTTTTTGAGGACATTACACACAGGTAGACTTTTTTGAGGACATTACATACAAGTAGATTTTTTTAAGACATTACACACAAAATAGACTTTAAATGTGGACATTACACACAGGTCAACTATTTTAAAGGACATTACATACAGATTGACGTTTTTGAGGACATTACATACAGGTAGTTTTTTTTTGTGGACATTGCACACAGGTAGACTTTTTTGAGGACATTACATACAGGTAGGTTTGTTTTTAAGGACATTACGCACAGGTAGACTTTTTTGAGGACATTACACACAGGTAGACTTTTTAGAGGACATTACACACAGGTAGACTTTTTTTGAGGACATTACACACAGGTAGACGTTTTTGAGAATATTACACACAGGAAGACTTTTTTGATGACATTACACACAGGAAGACTTTTGAGGACATTACACACAGGTAGACTTTTGAGGACATTACACACAGGTAGGCTTTTTTATGACATTTTTTTCTTTTAAATACTTTACACACAGGTACACTTTTTTAAAAAATATATTACACACAGGTATATTTTTAGGACATTACATACATGTAAATAAATGTAAACTTTTTTTTTCTTGATGGACATTACACAAGTAGAAATTTAAGTTTTTATACATTTTGTTATTTGTAATATTTTTTTAAAACATAGATAAAATTGTGTGTGTCGGGGGGGGGGGGCTATAGGTCATTATAACATAGATTAAATTGTGTGTGTCCGGGGCTATAGGTCATTATAACATAGATAACATTGTGTGTGTTGGGGGCTATAGGCCATTATAACATAGATAACATTGTGTGTGTCGGGGGCTATAGGTCATTATAACATAGATAACATTGTGTGTGTCGGGGGCTATAGGTCATTATAACATAGATAACATTGTGTGTGTCGGGGGCTATAGGCCATTATAACATAGATAACATTGTGTGTGTCGGGGGCTATAGGTCATTATAACATAGATAACATTGTGTGTGTCGGGGGCTATAGGTCATTATAACATAGATAACATTGTGTGTGTCGTGGGCTATAGGTCATTATAACAGATAAAATTGTTTGTGTCGGGGCTATAGGTAATTATAACATAGATTAAATTGTGTGTGTCGAGGGCTATATGTCATTATAACATAGATAAAATTGATTGTGTGTGTCGGGGGCTATATGTCATTATAACATAGATAACATTATGTGTGTCGGGGGCTACAGGTCAATCTAACATAAACAACATTATGCTAGCATTTCTTTTACCTCTCTCAGGTTGTTTGGGCAAAATCCTACGCTCTGGGATGTGGCGAAAAGTTTTGTACCACGCTAACCGGGGCGAGTATGCCCTACTCTAATGCCAATTACATCGTTTGTCAGTATGGACCGGCGTAAGTAGACTCACACACATACACACGCAGTCATTACTCATCAATAGTATTTTTAGAACAGACTCAAGAACGATAAAAAAAACTAGTCAACCGGCGGCGTAGCATACGGCCACTATTTTGCAGGGCCGAGCTTAGACCACTGCTACCTATGCGACCGAAGTAGGCCCTGCACTTTTATAGGACCCGCGCTAATTTTAGGTGTATGAATTATTAAATTACACCATTATATAACTTATAACAGATTTCCCTCGGCCTCCTGTCGATTTACCAGGAGGTCCTGGAAATCTCCTGAAATTGCAAAATATACTTAAAAGTCCTGGAAATATCCGGAAATTATTAAAATCTTTTGAAAACTCATACAGATCTCCTGAAATATATAGACGAAAATTGTCATTTTGGGTTGTCATTTAATATGGAATACGCCAATCCTACAAGCGATTAAAAAAAAACGGCATTATGCAATTGTGGAATCTAGTGAAAGAAGCTTCTCGTGCCTCAAACTAATGAGGAATTACTTGAGGTCAACAATTCTCAAAGATAGATTGAAGCATTTGGTAATTCCTGCTATTGAGCGTGATCTATGTAGGAAATAGAATTTTTATGATGTACTGTATGACTTCGCTACACGCAAGGCTCGTAAAGTAAAAGAATGAATAAAATGCAAAGACGAATTTATTTTCTAACACAAACTCTTCAATTTCACTTATTATCCGTATGCCTACCCAAACTTGGACCCACGAAATCCGTTTCGCATAGGGCTCTACAATGGTTAAGTCCGGTTCTGCTATTTAGTGACGGATGAATACCACTCCCCCACCCGACCCTCTTTTTTATTTTCGCCTCTTAAATGACCTAGGATAACTCCCTCCGTCAGAGTTTGCAAAAATAAAAGAGTGATCTTTCCATGGTGTCCAAACTCTTGAGCGTGCTCTGTCGCTTCGATAGTTACAACAGAGTAGATTACTCCCCCCCCCCCTCTTTTTTTTTTAACGTCAGGTAGAAATAAAAAAAAAAAAAGAGATAGATATTGCTTGGTTACTGCTATCGGCCCTGTTATTTTGTGACTACGTATTCTCCCCCCCCCCCTTTTCTTGTTCTCTAGTGGACTACCCGCAGAAATAAGAGAGTGATCTTTCCTATACTTCTCGTTTAAACTGTTGAGGGAAGAAGAGAATTATATATATATATATATATAGATAGATAGATAGATGGTGTAATAACAAGGTTAACAAAACTATGAAAACACGGTAATGCCATTTTTTTTTGTTATTTGGTTCTAAACACACGACGAGTATCTCAACAGAAACAGACCATGACTTTGATACACAGGCGGTACGTAATGCACTAATACGGTCAATAATTACGGGTTGGCTCAAAAGTAGGCCCACAGTTGTTACGTAGACTAATTATTTGAAAAGTCGACTCTAGACTTGCGGGAAATTCGTAAAAATTCGTGATACCTGTTAACATAAACATAAACAGCCTAATCTTTAAGATGTTGAATAGAAATGTTTTATATTGGTATTACTAATCAAGTAAGACTTCACAAAAGGTTGATGAAAGACATAACTCTTCTTCAAAACTTTAACCTTGATACGAAGAAAAGAGTTGCCTTGCTGTTAATACTAGGAAGAGAGTTACCTGCTGTTAATACTGAGTAAAGAGTTGCTCATCTGATGATATTGAGAAAAAAGTTGTCTTTCTGTTTGATATTGAGTAAAGAGTTGCCTTCCTGTTAATACTAGGAAGCGAGTTACCTGCTGTTAATACTGAGTAAAGAGTTGCTTATCTGATGATATTGAGAAAAGAGTTGCCTTGCTGTTTGATATTGAGAAAAGAGTTGCCTTGCTGTTTGATATTGAGAAAAGAATCGCCTTGCTGTTTGATATTGAGAAAAGAGTTGCCTTGCTGTTTGATATTGAGAAAAGAATCGCCTTGCTGTTTGATATTGAGAAAAGAGTTGCCTTGCTGTTTGATATTGAGAAAAGAATCGCCTTGCTGTTTGATATTGAGAAAAGAGTTGCCTTGCTGTTTGATATTGAGAAAAGAATCGCCTTGCTGTTTGATATTGAGAAAAGAGTTGCCTTGCTGTTTGATATTGAGAAAAGAATCGCCTTGCTGTTTGATATTGAGAAAAGAGTTGCCTTGCTGTTTGATATTGAGAAAAGAATCGCCTTGCTGTTTGATATTGAGAAAAGAGTTGCCTTGCTGTTTGATATTGAGAAAAGAGTTGCCTTGCTGTTTGATATTGAGAAAAGAGTTGCCTTGCTGTTTGATACTGAGTAAAGAGTAGCCTTGCTGTTTAATATTGAGTAAAGAGTTGCCTTGCTGTTTGATATTGAGAAAAGAGATGCCTTGCTGTTTGATATTGAGAAAAGAGATGCCTTGCTGTTTGATATTGAGAAAAAAGTTGCCTTGCCGTTTGATACTGAGAAAAGAGTCTATGCTTCATGATATTATGCTGCATGGTTGGTGTCTGATACATAGTTTGAAACCATTGTTCAGCTGTTGTTTTGTGTACAAGGTTGATATCAACTCACTCTGTCCGTCTGTCCGTCTGTCCGTCTTGTAAAAAGTTTGCACACCTTCTTTCTCCCACGCACGTCATTGGATCCTGTTGAAACTTGGCACAATTACTTATTGCCATAGACAAAAACATAATTCAATACAAAAATTATCCAATTAGTCAATTGATTGCCGGTAATTTATTATTTTGTTTGATGCCAACAAAGGAAATGTTTCTTTAAGTATTCACAGTATGGCTAAATAGATGAGTTTGGTCCCTTAGATGAGTATACAATTTATTTCTCCCACACCCATTCTCGGATCCAGTTCAAACTTTATAAACAATTATTTATTATACCTAAAAGAAATGCGTATCAATAAAAAGAATTAACAAATAATTAAATTAATAATTGGTAATTAATTATTTTGTTTGACATTAAATAAGGGAAATATCCTCTAAATAATTAAGAGATTCAGTTTTAAGGGCTGAGTTCTTCCCCTTAGTTAGGCTTTTTTTTTTTTTTTAAATAAAAAAGGATTTTGGATATTTCGCGTGTTTTACAAATTATTTTCATTAGTGTATTGCTGTACTTGTTCTAGTGATAACTAGATCATAAAAATGTTCTTCTTATTTGTATAACAAGAACTGTTTACAAAAATAAATAACTATTTTATTTGCACACAGGGGCAATGTTATAGGTAAACCCATGTACAACGTTGGGACGGCTTGCTCGGAGTGCCCACCTGATAGACATTGTAGAGAATTACTTTGCGGTGAGTTCAATTCTTAGTCTGGGTAGTTTGAAACTCTAGACCCGATTTCAAAGATCTCTTAGATTTGAAATAATGCATGAGAATGGGTGACAAGGGAGTGGGGTAGGATAGGTGTAGCGGCGATCGACGACCTCTCCTCCACTCGGAGGTCGAATTGTAGCAGAGAAATCACACAATTTATTTACGAGTTCTATACTTAATACTATATACTAAATTATTCATACTTTAACTTATTTTTTGGGATTATATCGCCCCTCCTTTTGTATAGGGGTGGGCAAATTTTATTTTATGCGGCCCGCGGACTCCTACAGAAATCCGGTATGCTCACAGATACTTTTTTTTCATTTTATATTTACTCATGATAAAATTTGAAAAAAAAAAAGAATATGGTGCGACATAATATACAAATGGTTTCAAATATCAATAAGTAGCTTATATTAAATAGATATTCAACTAATTTTGTTAACAAATTTTGATTTCTCCATAAAAATAGCACCGCCCCCCCTCCACCCTTAACTCAGAAGGCTAGAGTGGGGAGGGCAGTAAATGCAATCAGCCCCCCCACCCCACCGAATCGGCCAAGATACCAGAGGAGAGCGAGATTATATAAAAATTTATCTATATCTAAAATTTTCTTCATGGCTCAACAATTCCTAAGAAGAAGAAGTAAAGGAAAGATCACTTTTATTTCTGCAAGTCGGACTAGAGTTAGCCTAGTAACTTTAACTTTCGGTAATTCATTGGAATCTCAAACAAGGAAAAGAAATAGTACTTGACTGAAGTGGTGGTATAAGCTGAATTTATAGCTTGTCGCCTGAGGCTTATTACAAATAATTAATTGCTTGTTATAAGAAAACTATCTGTCTCTTTCAGCTCTGGAAGGATCTTCAAGTGCATTGTACCAGCCTCATCTATTCGCCATTTGCTTACTTTCTGTATTTGTTTCGCTATTATAGTTTGTATTTTTTAAAAAGTTTGGCTAAGGCTGTTTAATTGCATTCCTATTTTAAGCCTGGCGTTGAGTACACAATAAATTGTTATTACTACTATGACGTATTTGTTCGTTCAATAGTTTGTCAGTCAGATCGATTGTTGAAATTAAGTTTTAACGAAAGATTGGTAGAAATTTTTGTAATCGTCGCTTTGTGTGTGTATTCGCTTATACAGCTTAACTAGCATGTATTATTATCATTGTCATATTTTTTTAAAAGTAGCACTTTGAGCGGCTCCCGAAAGGGGAAAAGACGCTTTTAGTTTTGTGTGGAATCTGTTCGTTCATCCGTCCCGTTTAGAACTCGTAAACTAGTGAAAATCCGACATCATAATATTTTAGATCATTCAAAGTTCTGATGCAACGGCTAATTTTTTTCTTTTCTGAAAGCGAAAAATCTAATTTTTTTAACCTTTTATGCAAGGAAGTATTTCATAATAATACACCACTTTTACAACTATTCACTATTAATAGTAACAAACACGGGAGGCTCTTTAGTAGACGGGCATATCATCCCTCACAATATTCTTATCTATCTATCTATCTTCTCTCTCTGCCTTCTCTTTCTTGTATGTGTTTGATTACATACTGGGTTAGGGTCAGGATATGGAGAAAAAAATCCCCCCCCCCCATTATTCAAAAGTTGAGTATCCGCTAGTGGTTACAAGTATACAATTAAATCCTCAGCCCCGCCTGTTTACTTAACTAGCTCTTGCTACAGATAAGAATATCTGATTACGTTACTAAGTGAAAATACAAACTGATCATTTTGTTTCCATATGTCTTATCATGGTCTAGAATAAATCAATTGCATTCAGGGCGTCACACTCAAACTAAAACAACAACAACAAAAAAGGGTCAACACTGAATAGTATATAATATGGTACCTTCTTTTAATGAACGCACTGTATTTGATAATTCTAAAATGACGTCATCAATACTTGTGTTGTGTCTGCTGTTCAGCTTATTGATCAGTCTACGGATTGTAGAGATTAACGGTAATAAAATGCTAAGAATTAATTATTTTCTTTGAAATATTGCTGTTTGCTTTCGAAGTGTACGAAAACAACAAATTAATTAACAGTTCTATAAAATAACAATCTTTGTATGGAAACCTAAGCTTTGAACTTAATTATTATCTTCGAGGTTCTGCTTTAATAATAATAATAATAATCTTTATTGTCCGTAAGGAAATTTGTCTTACAATTTATGCATCACACCAAACAAAAAACATTATAACTATAAGAAACCAAAGTGTACATTCACACCAGACTCACTCATAATTTACACGTGACAAAGTTTATACCAGATTGTTCCTATTTAATGATTTAGTATAGTGCATCTTCTACTGATAGCTGCCTGGTCGGGATAGCTGCTTGATCGGGATAGCTGCCTGGTCGGGATGTCTGCTTGGTCGGGATAGCTGCCTGGTCGGGATGGCTGCTTGGTCGGGATGTCTGCTTGGTCGGGATAGCTGCTTGGTCGGGATGGCTGATTGGTCCTGTGGTATCCGCAAAGGACTGTTGATCAGTTGTCTTGAGGGTCACGGGTTAACTCTTTCTATCCTAACTGACGATACCAGCGTTGATTCCACCAGAATGTGGTAAATAATTACGGAGAGATAGAGTTAATACCCTATCCTTTGCCATCCCCGTCATCATGCGTGAGGTTTGGGCTAGGAAGTGGATTAGCTTCAACTCTGAAGGAAGGCCCGAAACATGAACTAGAAAAAAAAATACGTTTTAAAAAAAAAAACATAGTTGTATCAATTAGTTTGGATCAGTCAAGTCATTAAATTTGTAATAGATCTAGACCAGTGGTGCCCAAAGTACGGCCCGCGGGCCAGATCCGGCCCGCGACGTGGTTCTATCCGGCCCGCTGAAACGTCAGCACATATTGTAGACAATCCCCCCCCCCTTCATAAAAAAGGTTGAAAAATGTATTTTTACCAATGTTAGGGCTCTCATTTTTCTCTGATAGGTTTGTAGCATGACCTTTATCATTTTTCGTTTACGAAATGGGACTCTAAGTGTAGAATTTACCCGGAAAAGTGAACGGACCTTTGCTATTGAAACATGATAATATGCCAACATATTTGATTTGTAAATAAAATTTGTCTGTTTAAAAAAACAACCACATGTATAACAGTATTATGAATTATGAACAAATATGACGGCACTCTTGGTATGAGCCGCAAATAAAAGATTGTTTAACTACTTCTAGAGATTGGAGGATTGATGGGGAAAGTTATGAAAAAGAGAAAAGAAAATGAGTTGGTGGTAAAACTAGCTACAATGTGGCTCACATTTGAAGTAGAGAAATGAAGCCACTTTCCGACGCGTAAAAAAAGAACAACTTCCAATGTCTAATCATTAATGTAAGTTTCTAATCAAATAGTTTCAAGTCAATTTCATTTCGTTTTTTGTAACTTATCGGTCATGTGGCCCGCGCCACGAGTGTCGGAAATATAAATGGCCCGCAGCATGAATAAGGTTGGGCATCACTGAATCTAGACTAACAATAATAAAGCAATTATAGAAATTTTAAAAAAATTGGGAAAAACCTGAATTCGAACTCATGTCTCAAGCCTTCTCAGGCGTCTCAAGCCAATACGGTAACCACTCTGCTAGTTGGAAAGCCAATGAATATAGAAGATTGTAGAGTTATATGTTGTTTCTACAGTCTCACCCTATTATTCATGTTTTGTTCACTGAGACTCAGAGGGGATTTATTCAGCTTATATCACCACTTCAGTCAAGTACAAATTCTTTCCCTTGTTTGAGATACCAAAGAAAAATAATTAATTAACAATAGTTAATTAACTAATCGGTATTTTTTAAAATGGATTTTTGTGTTGTCAGGTAAAAGAAATAATTGTGCGAAATTTCAGCTTGATCCGAGATTGGATATCGGAGAAATAACATGTACAAACTTTTTACCAGACAGTCAGACAGAGTTGATATAAGCTTTGTAAAAACATTTTACAGCATTCTTTTTTTAACTACTACAGCCTGTTAAATTCGCTGTTTTGTGGAGGTGTAAGAGAAATGTTTCCATCTGGAATCAATCAAATGGAAGTCGACATCGGTAGGTTTAGGTCATAGGTACCTATGAAACTCTTCTAGAGCCGGGGTCGGCAACCTGCGGCTCGCGAGCCACATGCGGCTCTTTGGATGTGAAGCTGCGGCTCTTTGGTTCCATACGCAAATATTATTTATTTTATCGAAACATTTTTCAGAATATCCTATCTCTCAGCCTTATACCACCCCCCATTACACGCGTCGTAAGTGTCGTCAGACGTCGGAGGTTTTAATTCGCTTTCGACGCAAGACGAAACGGCATCTTCACTACGTGCTTTGGTTATGACATATAATTTGTTGTTTCAAGTAAATAAGCTAGAAGCCAATGATCTCAAAGCTAGAAGCAATCTACAAGTAGTGCTAATCTGGCAAGCTTTGCGCTACCAATAGAAATTACACATAAAAGGCAAACCATTTTCAGATGGTGAGTATGTCAAAGACTGCTTCCTACGTGCGCCTGAAGAACTGTGTCGTGATTTCAAAAACAAAAAACAAAAACAGAAACCTTGAAAAAAAAGTCAAAGATATGCTACAATCCGCTAAAACAGTACAAAATAGAATAGCTAAAATTATCTTCCAATGTAACATATTTGCAGGTGGAAGATATTCAACTTTCTTCTGCCTTATCACTTGCTAGTCTTGCGACATAAAAGGCACGGCATAAGTATATGTCTTCCCAAGGTTCAAAAGAAGATCTTCCAGGATTGCTACTCTCATGACAAACTAGAGGGGAAGATAGAGCGAATGCAAAAATACCTTGAAGACAATAAGATCGAGTTAAATAAAAGCGTTTAAACAGCAATTGATGGAGCCAAAATTATTACAAGAAAAATTAAGGAGCAACAACGATTCTTTGGAGCCAAATAAACCACCGAATTCTTACATTTCACTGCCTAATACAGCAAGAAGCGCTTTGTGCCCAAACATTTATTGCCGAAATAGTTAAGGTTATACATTTGATAATCATGATTGTAAACATCATCTTATTAATTACACTCTACCATCTTCAGTTTAAAGAACTCTTTAACGAGATGGAGACACAGTATTCCGACCTCCTTCTTTACAATAAAGTGTGATGGCTTGAATCGTTTTGCTTTGTGCTTGAATGAAATAAATACATTCCTAAATGAAAAAAAGCATTAACTACTCTGAATATGAGAACGACAAATGGTCGTAAAAATTGTACTTTATGGTGGATATAACAGCGAAAGGAAATGAGCTGAATCTAAAACTGGAAGGAAAGTAAAACCCAGCCTATGTTTTGGTAGAAGAATTAGTTTATTTTGAAGAAAAATTAATTCTTTTGGCAGAAGATATTCTCTTACTTCATTTTAAATGTCTAAAACAGTCTCGCGATAAAACTCAATGCAACTATTGACACACATTACTTCAGCACACTTATAAACAAATCAAAGATAAAGTTGAAAATGTTGGAGGTCCAGAAATGTATGCACGTTACACAACCAATGTGACAACTTTAGAAGAAATGTCTCGAGTTGAGGCACTTAACCCATATTCGACGCATGGAATAGTCTTCCATAAAGCTAGAGCGAGGTGAAGTTGCCATTTGAAGTACTGACTATCTACGGATCAACATATTCGTGCAAGCAACTGTTATATTCATATATAAATAAAAGTACAGTAAGAAGTCAACTAACAAATGAAAATTTAGAGTCGTGTTTGAAACTAAAAACAAGGCATGAACCTAATGTATCCAAACTTTCTAAAACCATGCAAAGCCAACCTCCCATTGAATTTTCTTAATAGTTTGTTATTCAAGTAAAAAAGTTAGTGTTGTAAGTAAATATTTAACTGCTTTTGTTGTTGCGAAAGAAGAAATAATTATTTAATAAAACCATATATATATATATATATATATATTATCTAATTTGGTGTGAAAAACACGTATATATGAATTAATATATTCGTTTTTTTTATAAAAAAATAATTGTGTGAGTACTATTTATTGTTGGCAAGAAAAACATTGCGGCTCTTTAAAAACTTTAAAATTTGGTTAATTGTAATTTTTGGCTCTTTCGACTCAAGAGGTTGCCGACCCCTGTTCTAGAGGGTGGTACTACTGGAGACCCGATATGTCATTAGTAAATTCTTTAGAGGACGAGACTAAAGAGACTACACTGAATTTTGTTTCTCGAAACCTGAGACTTGTGAATCTTGTTCTTTTTCTGTGTTCTCTATCATGTTGGAGGGTTCAGATACTACTATGGCCTCCTTCAGTCGCAAAACGACTATGGATCATCCCATGAAAATGAGATGAATGCCTGGGCATCAGTTGTGGTAGGAACGATGTCGCCTAGACATCAGTTCCCCCTCTTCACGCAGCTGATCTATCCAAAGGAACGGCAGTGCCGATACAGTTTGGGGTCGACGTCGCAGGTTCTGCCAGGGTGTAGCACTGGGTGCTGCAAACTGCCTTAGGGTCGCCAGCTCCTGATTTTTCCTCAGGGTTGACTCCCGAAACCTTTCCCATGATTGGGTATAGCTGCAAGGCAACAGAGGTTTAAATTCAGAGTTTTCCTTCTCTTGGGTGGGTAGCCATCCTTGGTTAACGAGCCCCTCCTGCTCGAAGCTTACTGGTTAAGGCGCCAGTTACTCGCCTTTGCCCCTTCTCCTGTTAGTGAGAGCAGTTCCGCCGGACTCAATATCTAAGCCACACGTGAAGGCCAGGAGTTGGACTGGTTGTCAGAGGCTATTTGAGACGCATGCCATTAGGAAGCATTTTATAGGTAGTGGAGTGCTTACATCCATTACCACTTCCGGCAATGACAACCTTTGCGTTTACTTTGACACAACAACAAAAAAAAATTATAATTGACTACTAGTGGATAGGACACTCTTTAGTCAGTGGCGTAGCAAGGTATCACTGGGCCCGTGTTCATGAATACAACGCTAGGCCCCCTCCGGTAAATCGATTGAGCCACACTGTATTTATTTTGAGAATACTTGCCAAGAAAACAACACACAAGACAGGCACAACACAGACTGCACACATTTCTCATGGGTCAAACGAGAAAGCGCTCCTCAAAAGGCTCATTTGAAAAGCTAATGCCATTGGTCAGCCATGTCACGTGCTAGGTTTCCGGACCACGGGCTGAAAATTTAGGTATTAATCACAACTATGAGAAGCTGTATACATTGTCCTGGACAACACCCACAAAGTCCTGATGAAACATGAAGTTCACAAGAGATAAAAGTGAAACACCTTTGTGGAGATACCTGCTCACCCTATTCAGTAGATAGTCCATTTTAATCTTAAGCTTTTGTTTCCAAGGATGTCAACTACTTCAAGACATGAATAGCAGTAATGACGATTATCTAGCACGTATATTTTAAACAATAAATGTACCATATTAACAGACTTATACATTTTACGTCATCTTAACTCTTTCTCTCCTGACGATACCAGCGTTGATTCCACCAGAATGTGGTAAATAATTACGCAGAGAAAGAGTTAAAACATTAATGGATTTATCTTAGCTAGCAAATACATATGGTGATATAAAAGACATCTAAAACAATAATAACAAGGTTACAAAAGACAGTTTGTGTGGAAACACAAAATCAAAATCGGCCCCCGAAGAGGTCCACACAGGCAGGCTTCAATATTTTCAGAAAGAACATCCAAATGAAATTATATCAAAGACAAATGAGAGATAAGAATGGAGAAAGAAGGTTAACAGATCTTGTGTAGTGCCCCAACGGTCCCGCAGATCAAAGCATAGGTGTAAGTGAATGTAAAGTTAGTTGTGAACCTGGCCTAACTAGTTCCCCTCTTAGACCTTGTGGTCTATAGGGCAGATGATGTAAAGTTCATCTGTTTTTGTGGCCTACGGTTAGCCAGCACAACGACCAACCGCCTATACTTTTCCCCAACTAATGTCAGGTACCCAATAGAGCTGAGTGGACACAGAGGCGCCCAAGGATTCCAAAGTTGAAAATCCGTCTTCACCAGGATTCGAACCCGGGACCCCCGGTTCGGAAGCCAAGCGCTTTACCGCTCAGCCACCGCGCCTCCCCTGGCCTAACTGATGTCTTATAATTGATCTAAGTGTTTTGAAAAAACTCAATCTGTTATTCGAATCCTCAAAAAAAAAAAATTAAAAAAAAAAAATTCCACAATAAAAAAAATGTTCAGAAAAATGGAATTTTTAAGATTACTATTTGATTTAAATTAGGTCTAGCTTATAATGCATACTAATTAGCTTTTTCTCTTTAAAAAACTGCTTGCATAACTGATTTTAAAAATTAGATTTTTCGCTTTAAGAAAAAAAAAAAAATCGTTGCATCAGAACTTTGAATGGTCTAAAATATTGTGATGTCGGATTTTCAATATCTTTTCTAGTTTACGAGATCTAAACGGACGGACAGACGGTCAGACGGACAGGCATTTCGCACAAAACTAATAGCGTCTTTTCCCCTTTCGGGGGCCGCTAAAAATTATCTAGCAGAGTACTTCCACTTTGTTTACATATTGCTTATCAGTATTATTATTTAGAAACGAACGAGTAGTCATTCTCTGGCACTGCCAGGGTCGAGTTTCGTTAAACAAAATTCACTGTTCATTTATCAGTTTCCATAGTGGACAGTGGACATTTCTGGTGATATGGCAGGTCTGCAGCAGTACCGTCCTCTGACAGGCAACGAGAATCTGTTTGGTCCTGAAGGTGTCTGTGAAGTCAGTATTTCATTATCCCCTCGGTTGATGTAATAATGGGGTGTATTGTTATTTCAAACAACTTCCTTAACTGCTTAGGTTCCATTATTTTCTTTGTTTTTCCATTTAAGTTTTTCTTATTATATGAGACAGTGGTACGGCGATGTCAATTATGGTAGCGTTTTTTTTTTCTTTTATCAATAAACAGTAGATCAGGACGATTGAAATCTACTGTGTTGTCAGTCAAAATAGACCTATCCCAGTATACTAAGTGATCGGTTGACTTAAGAACCCCTGAGGGTGGCTATTTGCAATAAGGATGTTTATCTATCTTGTTCAATTATGTATCAAAGCCAGGCATTGATGTATCGCTTTTGCAGCTTAATAATCATCATCATTATTAACTCTTTCTCTCCTAACTGACGATACCAGCGTTGATTCCAGCAGAATGTGGTAAATAATTACGGAGAGAAAGAGTTAATAATTAATTAAAATTAATTAATTAATTAATGTTCATTCTCTGGCACTCCCAGAGTCGAGCTTTATTTAAAGGGAGACAGAGTCCATTGTAGTTCCCTTAACAGTGTTATTTATATCTAACTTTATTATTTTATAATATGATGTACTGACAATATAAAAGTTAGCTTCCTTTAAAAGAGTTCGTCCAACAGTGATTAGATTTACAGTGATATATTTTGCGATGTTTATAAATATGTTTTGTTTGTTTGTAAAATGTTTTACATGTTTCGGATGTTCCTTCAGAGTTGAAGATAGTTTACTTCCTAGTCCAAACCTCCCTCAGGACGACGGGGGGATGGGAGCGGGCAGGGTTTGAATCCGGGACCATCGATAAATCCAAACGACAGTCCAGCGCGCAAACCGCACGACCAGGCAGCCTTATTTAAGTAAGAACTGGAGATGTGCTGGCTGAGTGGTTGAGGGTCCCGGATTCAGCTTTGACATTAGTTGGGGAAAAGTAAAGGCGGTTGGTCGCTGTGCTGGCCACAGAACACCCTCGTTAACGAAGACTCGCTTATCGCAAGGTCTGAAAGGGGAAGTAGCCTATCTAAAAATATGCAACATTTAATTTCTTAAAATCATCACATTTTTTCCTTTACAAGTGGCCCGTTAGTATTGGATGTAGGCCCAGGCGCATTGAGCCTCTTAGGGCTGCGGTTACTGCGCTACTCTCTATACTATCTGTAATGCATGTATTGCAGACTCCTTGCGGTTTCTTTAAGTATGTCACTTTGAAACTATTAGGTCAATAGTTTCTGTTGTAATTCAGGTATAAATGTACTGAAATATTTGTAACACAATGTTTGAATGGATAGAGGAAAGATCAGGGAAGCTATATAAGGAATATGTGTACTATATAAAGAATGTGTGTGCTATATAAAGAATGAGTGTACTATATAAAGAATGTGTGTGCTATATAAGGAATGTGTGTGCTATATAAAGAATGTGTGTGCTATATGAAGAATGGGTATGCTATATAAAGAATGGGTTTACTATATAAAGAATGGGTGTACTATATAAAGAATGGGCGTGCTATATAAAGAATATGTGTGCTATATAAGGAATGTGTGTGCTATATAAAGAATGGGCGTGCTATATAAAGAATATGTGTGCTATATAAGGAATGTGTGTGCTATATAAAGAAAGTGTGTGCTATATAAAGAATGGGCGTGCTATATAAAGAATATGTGTGCTATATAAAGAATATGTGTGCTATATAAAGAAAGTGTGTGCAATATAAAGAATGAACTAGTTTCAATTTTATTCCTTTTTTTTTTCTTCTGCATTTTCTTTGCAATTAATCGGAGTGCAGGTCTGATAATTAATTACTCCAATAGTTCGTAAAACAATTACACAGGCCTCGCGGAACCGTTTGGGAAGCACTGTATTCGCGTCTAGTCGGATCTCTAGCTAGTTGGTCTCCTTCAGTCGTACCAGGGTTAATTAGAGGCCCTGGGCGAAGGGATTTTCGTTGGCTCCAAACGTTTCGAAATTTGTATCCAAAAGGAAGCAACCAAAATGGGAAACAAGCAGGGCCGGTCCTACAGATTGCGGGGCCCTATGCGAAACGGATTGCGCGGGGCCTATTCTGGGTTGTGATAAGGATAATAAGTGAAAATTAAGATTTTGTATTAGAAAATAAATTCGTCTTTTCATTTTATTCATACTTTACTAAGTACAAAATCGCTGTCGAATTAACTATACGAGCCATTTACAGTAGATAGTAGTTTTCCAACAAAAAGCCGATAAACATTCAGAACTGCCTTTTAGATTTACTATCGACTAGCAAAATATCGCTTTTTTTTTTTTCTTTTAAGAGGTCGAGATAGATTTAGATCTTTATCTGTATGCCAGTGACTATTAAAGTAAATTAAGGATTTGAACTTCTTGTTTTGGTTAAAATTCGTCTTATTATTACATTTTAATTAAATGAAAGCTAAAAATGCCTTTTTTTGAGTCGCGTCCGACACCTCGAAATGACAATTTTGTCTGTTTTTATGGAGATTTGCATTAGTTTTCAGAAGATTTTAATAATTTCAGGAGATTTTCATTACTTTTTCGTATATTTTACAATTTCAGGAGAACCCTTTAATAATAAGTTAAAATGGTTTAATTTAATAATTTACAACTAGAATTCGCGCGGGGCCTATGGAAGTGCGGGGCCCACTGCGGCCGCATAGGTTGCAGTGGCCTAAGACCGGCCCTGGAAACAAGCCCAGGAAGTCCAACAAGTACATCTTAACATTATTGAACAAACCTGGAGTCAGAGACTTAGAGCTAAACTAGTAGACTGTTATGACATGATTAGGAATTAGTTATTTGTTTCGGGAATAAGGGGAAAGTTTTAATTAGCGACAAGTGACGTGACAGATCTTTTAAAAATATGAACGCTCTAAGTGGCGCTAAAAGAAGACGCTTCTTGTAGAGTAGTAGACTTGAGTACAATAGATATACGGATTTACGGACATAGCTGACATCGGACGATTCCCTTCTTGAGTATTAAACATATTTGTAGAACAACATATCAGCGTCGACTACATATTTGATTGTTTCGGCCTTTCGCCGGTGTTACTGAAGTAGTTGAGTTCAGCGTTACTTCCAGTCAGATCTACACTTATTACACTAGATATATTTCCAAGAATCAACACCGCGCGGAGGCCTTAACAAGACAAAGATCCATGGAACTCTTCTATGTTTAAGGTTGAATCCAAGTTTCGATTTTTGTTCTATTCTTTTAGTGCTAACGAGGCCGCCCCCCCCCCCCCCAATCCAAATCAGTCTTCCTAGGCGGCTGCCTAGTTCGGCTACGCCTAAAGCCGGCCCTGATCGTAAAATAACTATGGTTCACGTCGCGGTAAAAAGAGACCCAAAAAATTTTAGAAGCTCATAAGACCTTAGCAATTTTACAGATGATTAAGTTATGCTGTCACTATGACTGTTAATCGTTGTAGATTATAAAGTCATGATGTCACTTAGGACTTTCCACTACCAAAATGTTACACCCAGTCAACTCGTTAAGTCAACAACCTAATAATAACGTGTAGACGATTTGTTCACGTAACAAAAGCCCGTGGCTTAAACCCTTTTACACTCCGAACCGCTAGACTTTTTAAAAAGGGTGTTTCAACAACTCCTGTAGTGTCACAGAGTGTTGTCCCCTTGCTGACGATTGGTCGGGATAATGTGATACAAACTCTAACACTAAATAAAAAGGGATAAAAATATCCACGCCAAGCATGTCAGTTGATAAAGCCCCCCGTTGATTTGATCCACTGTCTAGCATATGAATTGTTAAGCTTCAAGTATTTAGAACCAGGAGTCCTGATAAAATTCTTTGATAACATGCGAGCTGTAGATCGATTCTATACACATAGAGGAAAGTAATGTAATTAGCCTGGGTGGAAATGTGTTTAGATCACGGCTTTGAAAATAAATGAAATTGCTTTGATTTTATTTTTAGACGTGGACTAAATGTGCCTATTAAAAGAAAAAAAATTCAACGAGTTTCTTCGTTGCATGATGGGATACTTTAATGTGAACACATTGATTGGTTAATTGATAGACTGTTTGTATACAGTTGCAAACGTTTGATATACTTGAATGGTTTATGTTTTAAGGGCCTGGCGTTTGTGATTGAAAGAGGTC
The DNA here is from genome assembly GCF_947242115.1 of Biomphalaria glabrata. Classification (NCBI taxonomy): domain Eukaryota; kingdom Metazoa; phylum Mollusca; class Gastropoda; family Planorbidae; genus Biomphalaria; species Biomphalaria glabrata. The sequence goes on from NC_074717.1 coordinate 43,959,901, forward strand.
ACTGAAGGTGTTTGAGTCTGAAACTTCTACACAGCGCTAAGATTTGATAAAGAAAAATACGAGACGATAAAAATTGTATCGATTTCAATGAATAGAAACATGTTCTAATAAACACCTGTTCTTTTTTTTAATTCAGATTTAAATAAAATTATTACAAGTTATAATTAAATTGAGTTTGATGTAGTTTAATCTGTACAAGACATGTATTCTTTTCAATTAGTGAGCTATGAATTTATTTGTATAATAGAAATATTTTAAACTGAGCAAAATTCCGAGAAATAGCAACAAGGAAAAAAAGCAGTCTCCTTTGATTTTATTCTTGGTTTTAAAATCCTTTAAAAAATTTTCTTTTAAATTCTTAATTTTAATATAAAACCTAATGCCTTTGGGGGCTAGGGGTGGATAATATATCTTCACTTTCTTCTATCCTTTAGTCTGTTGGACCATTACTGACAATGTGTATATGCATATATATATATATATATATACTTATAATACCTATACATTAGTCTGTTGGGCATTGACTGACAATTTGTATATTATTATTATAGCTTTTATATAGCACTACTTTCATGCTTATAGCATGCTCAGAGCGCTTTTGGTCCAATCTCATCTGTGGATATATAATATACTTATAATACCTATACCTTAGTCTGTTGGGCAATGACTGACAATTTGTATATTATTATTATAGCTTTTATATAGCACTACTTTCATGCTTATAGCATGCTCAGAGCGCTTTTGGTCCAATCTCATCTGTGGATATATAATATACTTATAATACCTATACCTTAGTCTGTTGGACCGTTGGGGCACCACACAAAATCTGTTGACCGACCTTCTCCATTCCTCTCTGCCTTTTGCCTTGGATAGAGTATCCTTCAATGGCAGGCCCGTCCATTCTTTTATGATGTCTTCCCATCGCTTTCTCTGTCTGCCTCTTCTTTGTCCTGAAGCATGGTCTATGCAAGCCTTGAGGCCCTTGCAATGTGGCTGGCATGGTCTATGCAAGCCTTGAGGCCCTTGAAATGTGGCTGGCATGGTCTATGCAAGCCTTGAGGCCCTTGCAATGTGGCTGGCATGGTCTATGCAAGCCCTGAGGCCCTTGAAATGTGGCTGGCATGGTCTATGCAAGCCTTGAGGCCCTTGCAATGTGGCTGGCATGGTCTATGCAAGCCTTGAGGCCCTTGCAATGTGGCTGGCATGGTCTATGCAAGCCTTGAGGCCCTTGCAATGTGGCTGGCATGGTCTATGCAAGCCTTGAGGCCCTTGCAATGTGGCTGGCATGGTCTATGCAAGCCCTGAGGCCCTTGCAATGTGGCCATAGAGTTTTAGTTTGCGTTTTTTGACAGTGGCTAGCAGGTGTCATCGTGGGGTCCAATCGCTGAACTAATCTTGTCTCTAATCACTTCATCTGTGATGCAGTTCTTTATGTGATAATAATAATAAGATCTTTCTTAGCATCTCAATCCCAATGCTAGGATCCTCCTCTCCACTTCTGGAGTCAGGGTCAAAGATTTGCAAACATATAACCAGTGGGCGAGTCAGATATAGGATTACTGATCTGAACTCTCAAACATGAGAACGAAGAAAAAGTTTCAACGGTCTGACCCCATGACCCTTACATATCTTTTGAAATCAAACAATTTCTTTGCTTCAGCTGATGGAACTTTCCAATTTCATGCTCGCCATGTGCTGATAAAGAGAGATACTAAGTTCAGATTCACAGCCCGGGAGGCCGATGACTTGGTGAACCTGCATAACAAGTTGAGAGCAGATGAGCACGGTCTTGACATGTTGAACATCGTAAGTAATAACACATCGCTCGAGGAAACTAAAAAATTAAATAAATAATAAGAGGGGGAAAAAAGCTTATCAAATGGGAAGTTCTTCTGCATTTACAACAACATCTATCAATAATGAAGAAGTTGTTATTTTCTTTGAAATCAAAACAAAAAAATAATTACCATTAACTAATTGCATAATTGGTAATTTTTTAATTGATTCATGTTTTGGTAGGTACAATGAAAAGCTGTTGAAATTTCCAGTTTGATCCGAGAATGGATGTGGGAGAAATAACGTGTACGATTATCTAAGGGGACAAAACCCTTAATATTTAGTAAATATTTACCTATATCTCTCAGAATCTCTGAATACTGAAGAATTAATGTATCTTGTCGGTATAAAGAAATAATTAGCAGAAATTAATTGACTAATTGGTTATTTAAAAAAATTGATTCATCTATTGTCTTTGCCAATGAATAAATATGCAAAGTTTCAACTTGATCCGAGAATGGGTGTGGGAGAAATAACGTGTACACACTTTTTACCAGAGTGAGTTGATATAAGTTTGTGAAGAGAGGCCCGGTAGCCCTCTGCAACAAATCCGCCACGCAGACGCAGTTCCACAAGGGAAACGCAATCATTGCGCCTGGAGTAGCTGGTGCGGTAGCCGTTCCACGCTTCGAAGCGGACACAGAATAGGAGTATTGAGACCTGTCCCGTAACTGAACCGCCTTTGACCTCTTACAGCGGACCCAGGACCAGAGGACCTCGCACTACATATAGGGCACGGCTCAATCGTTGTTACGGTTGTCGACGTTAAGGGTTAGGGGTTAACAGCTTCCGATATGCTGTATGCGTGACCTCTATGTCGAAGGCGCCGCTGTATGGGCGACTTCGTACCGAAGCTAATGCCTGGACACTCATCTCATTTCCATGAGATGATCCATAGTCGTTTCAAAGCTGAAGAAGAAGAAAAAGAGAGAGAGAGACACACACACACATGCACATTTATTTTTTAAAAATAATTTTAAAAATCAATCCTTCATTTATAGTCATCTTATTTTTTTATCTTTTCTTACCTTTATCTTATCTATCATTATCTTAATCTATGGGCAGCATGTCACAACCTTAACGTAACCCACTCTTTCTTAAATGTAATACTATTTATTTAACAACTATCCTTATTTACCTCAATCTTTCTTTTTTTAATTCTATAATAATAACAATAATAATTATAATAATAATACTCAAAGATACCTTCAAGGCCCTTGGCATTCCTAGGAACATTCTCGTTGCCTGTCAGAGGGCAGTACTTCTGCAGACCTGCCACATCACCAGAAAATTCCTCAGTGGAATGATAAAGGGACTACGATGAATTTTGTTTCCCTTTAACGAAACTCGACCCTGGCTTCGCCAGAGAATGAATACTCGTTCTTTTCTAACATAATAATAATAAGGCTTGTCTCCGAATTCGAAGATTTATGAGGAGTGCAGTATTTCCCTTGGCTATACAGCCCCAGCTGTGACCTACATATTTTGCAACCCCCCAGGGCAAGCATAACCATTGTCCGCCGGTGGTCGAATAAGATTTTCTCTTTTCGCCGTCTGCGTCTGTCCTCGGCAGCGGATTTTCTTTAGGTCTCAAAATGTGTATCCCGCGGCTTTTGTGAGTGTCCTCCAGCTGTCTCGTTTTGAAGCCGCATGCAAGCAGGGGCTCTCTTTTATGTCAGCTAAGGCAAGGTGGCGCCTAAGCCTGTCTTTGAAGCGTGTCTGTTATTTAGAAGCTTTTAGCCTATCTTATATTTATAATAACTTTATTTATCTTATTTTTTACCTGATCTATCTGTATTTTTCTTTGTTCTTTTATTTTATTCTATCTTCTCGTTCAATACAAATAATTAAATCATTTATTATATTTTAAATAACACTTAGGGGCTACTTTTTTTTTTTTTAAAAATAAAAAATGAAATCTTAGAATATTGGTTTGAAACGTTAGTCATAAAAAGAATTATGTGTGATATACAGTATTGGCAAGTAAATCAAATATGATAGTAAATATTGATTGCTATTCTCTCACAGTCTTGGAACTCTGACCTAGAAAACAATGCACAGAACCACGCAAACAAATGTGACTTTTCTCACAGTTCTCAGTCTTACAGATCAAATGTCGGACATTTTTCCTACGTTGGAGAAAACTTGTACGCAATAGGTAAACTTAATTACTTTTTGTTTGCGTCATTTTGAATGTCAGTTGAAAAATAATGTGGTCAGTATCACTTTCACCTATCCCTTAATCTGTTGCACCGTTGGGGCACAACACAAGATTGGTCGACAGTCTTTCTCCATTCAACTCTGTCTTTTGCCTTGGATAGAACATCTTTCAATGGCGGCCGGTCTTCTCGCTTTCTCTGTCTGCCTCTTCTACTTTTTCCTGGTACTGTTCCCTGAAGGACGGTCTTTGCAAATCTTGTGTTCCTCAAGTGGCCGTTGCATAATAAGAGGCGTGTCCCGCACGGTTAGCCTGGTATAGAAAAGAAAAATGTCGGGGGTCCTCTTGCCGCGAGTCTGACCCACCCGCCAGACAAAACAGTGTACACTGTTTTCATACAGGCCGCTGAGAGGGAGCTCTTGTTCACTTTTGCTGGCCTAGAGTTCCAGGAGCTGAAGGCTCAACTCTACCTGACAGTTTAAGAAGAAGAAGAAAAAGTAATATGGCCACAGAGTTTTAGTTTGTTTTTTTCTAGCTCTCTAGCTCTCTAGCTCTCTAGCTGTGCAGTCAGCGTCCAAGACACGCAAGTAATAAGAATGTGGCCTTGACCAGGGACCGCATCAGTCTGATTTTGGTGTTGAGGACTATGCCTTTGTCTGTCCAGATTGTTTTGAGTTTTGCATTTGTCTGTCCAGATTGTTTTAAGTTTTGCAATTTGTCTGTCCAGATTGTTTTGAGTTTTGCAAGTGCTGCTGTGGACTGTGCAGTTCGGGCCAGTAGGAATATCAGGGGCTATTAAAAAGTGTTTCATTTTGTGTGTGTGTAAGAGTGTAGGCCTATAATACGGTTTCTGTGGGGGCGTTTTTTTTTTTAATTATTTTATATGAAAATAATATTTTTAATTAAAGTCTCTTATCTAGACTCTAGGCTTAGACACTGGTTTCGAAAACATTCACGTTTTTAAACAGAATATGGGAGAATGAAAGGGATGTAATTAGAAATGAAACGTTTAAATTTTATTTCCTGTTCGAGATGTTTCTATTTTTAAAACTTTAAAATGGGAGACAGGCTCATATTTGAGTCCTTCAGTCAATACGTTTTAAGCTTCATGTGTAGTACTTTTGTGAATCTTATGGAAATTATGTTTTATTGTGTATTGATTGTGTGTTTTTAAACTTGTTATGATTTTAGCTTGGAGAATAAAAGTGTTTTATTTATTCCTCTTAACCAATATCTCCTGCAAAACAATGGAATTCGGGTTAGCGGATTAACTTGTGTCAGTATCGCAACATTGTTAGCTAGTCAATGCCATTGTAACGTCTAATCCAATTTTTTTAATTTCAGGAGGCTCGAGTCCCAGTGCCAGAAATATCGTAGAGACTTGGTATCGTGAGAAGTCCAACTACGATTACGGCGACAACAGTTGCTCTGGATCTTGTGGTCATTACACACAGGTAGCCACTATAGTCATAGGCGTAACCCGGATAGGGTGTAATGAGTGTTGCGTGCCTATAGCTTCTTAGTAAATGTAGATAATTACCTTCTTTTATTGTGCATGTGAAAGTCGAAGATTAAGTTGAGTTTAGATTAAGTTGAGTTTAGATTAAGTTGAGTTTAGATCAAGTTTAGTTTAAGTTGTGATTGATTACTAGATCACTTCTAAACAATAACTCTAAGAAAAGAATAATTCTTCTCTCTCTCTCTCTCTCTCTCTCTCTCTCTCTCTCTCTCTCTCTCTCTCATTTTTATAATACATCATATATTTACATTGAAGCTTTATCATCGCGAAGGATATGTATTTACATTTGTACAAAAGTGAAAAACTAATTTACTATTTGGTAATTCTGCAGGAGTTCAAGGGGCAGCCATCTTTGTTATTGTTTGTAATCTTGTATCTTGGGTTTTCTCTAAGATTAGGGTTTTAGATTGTTTTTTATTTTTGAAGCTAAATAATATGCTAGATCTAGCTATACTGGTATCATCTAGTCCTAATAAGTCTATTAATTAGACTCATAATCTAACTGCTAGAACTAGACTAATTACTATATTAATATTACAACGTTCTTAAAGGCAATAAAGGTCTATTAACTTTTGGTAATGAAGTGTGCTGATATTTATTGTAGGCATAGTTAAATTTAGATTCTCTATAACAGAATAATTCAGAATAGATCTAGACAATATTTAACAATTAAAAAGAAGACAGAACAATAAGAAACGTATTGTATTGACACCAAGTCAAAATTAAAAGAAAAAATAGCATTGCTTTGAAAACACAGAAGTAATGTTAATTCTTGGTATTTTTTAAGACACTATCTTGGGATTTCTTTGGAACATAAACAATAACAAAATAGTACAAAGATGGCTGCCCCTTGAAGTCCTGCAGAATTACCTACTATTTCAAATATTTGTTTGCCAAGAGAAGATAAATGAGTAAAAAATATCGGCCATTCTTCCTTGACTTTTATTACATCACTATCACTTGCCTGCGCTGGATGTGGCAAAGTATGTAGGTCGCAGCTGGGGCTGCGTAGCCACGGGAAGTACTGTACTCTTCATTAATCTTCGAACTCGAAGACAAGCCTTATTATTATTATCATCACTTGCCTACATAAATGATCTCATACACTCCATAAACCTCATAGGATATGCTCTATGTGACTTTGTTTTCTTCAGATAGTGTGGGCTGAGACGACCGCCGTAGGATGTGGAATTAAAGACTGCTCCACTATTAAAAACTCACAAATAAACAACGGCTACCTTGTTGTTTGTCAGTATGGACCAGGGTAAAGTTCCATTATACTAGATCTAGATTTAATCATGGAAAACGTTCAATGACTTGATTGTATTTCTAAAGTACTTTTCAATCTTTATGTTGTTTCTGTATTGAATACACAGTTAACTTTGTGGACTTTTTTTCTTCCAGAGGTAACATTTCTGGCAAAAGACCTTATCTGAAAGGTAATTTAGTTTCGGTATTTAGATCAACGTAGATTGTTTCTTGTCCATGCGTGTACGTTGGTCTGTCAAGGGAGTGTAAGATTGACTATCTGGTCTGTCAAGGGAATGTAAGATTGACTATCTGGTCTGTCTAGGGAATGTAAGATTGACTATCTGGTCTGTCAAGGGAATGTAAGATTGACTATCTGGTCTGTCAAGGGAATGTAAGATTGACTATCTGGTCTGTCAAGGGAATGTAAGATTGACTATCTGGTCTGTCAAGGGAATGTAAGATTGACTATCTGGTCTGTCAAGGGAATGTAAGATTGACTATCTGGTCTGTCAAGGGAATGTAAGATTGACTCTCTGGTCTGTCAAGGGAATGTAAGATTGACTATCTGGTCTGTCAAGGGAATGTAAGATTGACTATCTGGTCTGTCAAGGGAATGTAAGATTGACTATCTGGTCTGTCAAGGGAATGTAAGATTGACTATCTGGTCTGTCAAGGGAATGTAAGATTGACTATCTGGTCTGTCAAGGGAATGTAAGATTGACTATCTGGTCTGTCAAGGGAATGTAAGATTGACTATCTGGTCTGTCAAGGGAATGTAAGATTGACTATCTGGTCTGTCAAGGGAATGTAAGATTGACTATCTGGTCTGTCAAGGGAATGTAAGATTGACTATCTGGTCTGTCAAGGGAATGTAAGATTGACTATCTGGTCTGTCAAGGGAATGTAAGATTGACTATCTGGTCTGTCAAGGGAATGTAAGATTGACTATCTGGTCTGTCAAGGGAATGTAAGATTGACTATCTGGTCTGTCAAGGGAATGTAAGATTGACTATCTGTTCTGTCAAGGGAATGTAAGATTGACTATCTGGCCTGTCAAGGGAATGTAAGATTGACTATCTGGTCTGTCAAGGGAATGTAAGATTGACTATCTGGTCTGTCAAGGGAATGTAAGATTGACTATCTGGTCTGTCAAGGGAATGTAAGATTGACTATCTGGTCTGTCAAGGGAATGTAAGATTGACTATCTGGTCTGTCAAGGGAATGTAAGATTGACTATCTGGTCTGTCTAGGAAATGTAAGATTGACTATCTGGTCTGTCAAGGGAATGTAAGATTGACTATCTGGTCTGTCAAGGGAATGTAAGATTGACTATCTGGTCTGTCAAGGGAATGTAAGATTGACTATCTGTTCTGTCAAGGGAATGTAAGATTGACTATCTGGCCTGTCAAGGGAATGTAAGATTGACTTTCTGGTCTGTCAAGGGAATGTAAGATTGACTATCTGGTCTGTCAAGGGAATGTAAGATTGACTATCTGGTCTGTCAAGGGAATGTAAGATTGACTATCTGGTCTGTCAAGGGAATGTAAGATTGACTATCTGGTCTGTCAAGGGAATGTAAGATTGACTATCTGGTCTGTCAAGGGAATGTAAGATTGACTATCTGGTCTGTCAAGGGAATGTAAGATTGACTATCTGGTCTGTCAAGGGAATGTAAGATTGACTATCTGGTCTGTCAAGGGAATGTAAGATTGACTATCTGGTCTGTCAAGGGAATGTAAGATTGACTATCTGGTCTGTCAAGGGAATGTAAGATTGACTATCTGGTCTGTCAAGGGAATGTAAGATTGACTATCTGGTCTGTCTAGGGAATGTAAGATTGACTATCTGGTCTGTCAAGGGAATGTAAGATTGACTATCTGGTCTGTCAAGGGAATGTAAGATTGACTATCTGTTCTGTCAAGGGAATGTAAGATTGACTATCTGGTCTGTCAAGGGAATGTAAGATTGACTATCTGGTCTGTCAAGGGAATGTAAGATTGACTATCTCAAAAGTTTTCTATGATATGAACTCATATAGTCCCTGTGTGCTATGAGACATAATATACAATGCATTACTTTTTAATCTGCAAAGATGTGGTTTAAACTGGGTTAAAAGTTATTTAAAACTTTTTTTATTTTTTAATTTCAGCTTCCGCTCCTGGACTGTTGTCACGTGATGTCAGTGTTACGGTTTCATTGGTCACATTTGTTTGTTTGTTATATTTAAGGAACTCTCACTAATGGAACTTCACTTTGATCAAATAGTGAAATGTGGCACTTATAATTTTTTAATTATTTTTTTTTACTTCAACACATAATGTATTAGAATGTTATACTTGAATGTTATACTTGAATGTTATACTTGAATGTTATACTTGAATGTTATACTTGAATGTTATACTTGAATGTTATACTTGAATGTTGTACTTGAATGTTATACTTGAATGTTATATTACAATTAGATCTTCACTCTAACATACAACGCTATTGAAATATGTAGGCTTTTATGTTGTTTGTCTTATTTTGTTGTTGTTGTTGTTTGATTTGTAGCTGAGGAAGGTCTCTAGGTCCAAACGTCAGGGCATACAATAAGTAGGATTATTCTATTTTCTATACAGCCGTGTTCCCCTGCAGCAGTAAATCTTTGTTATAGAAATAAAAGGAGCTACATTTCAATGTTAGGATCTTTGGAATGCACTTTAAATTCCTAACTACGCTCCAAACAGTACATGTTTGTTTTTTTTACGCCTATCTGTCAACCGGATTCAAAAAGAATCTTTTGTGATTTACAGAATTAGATTTGAATCATTTGTGATTAACAGAATTAGATTTGAATCATTTGTGATTAACAGAATTAGATTTGAATCATTTGTGATTTATAGGATTAGATTGGAATCAATTGTGATTCACAGATTTAAATTTTAATCCTTTTCTCTTTTGGAAACTATTAGGAACATGGATAGATATAGTCAGCAAAGTTTCATCTGAAATAAAGTTTGGCAGCTCAGCAAACCAACTCAAATCTAGAACTAATCATCCACATTCTCCATTGGGATTCCATATCGAATAGAATTGATTGTCAAAATGTTATCAGTCATGGAATCGATTAACAATTTTTTTCCCAATACATTAAAAAAAAGGCCACAAAAATCCTTTGTAGGATATCTCAATCAATACTGATTTAGTTGAATGCCAGTACCCCAGCACTTGCTTACATCCCTTCTCAATGCATTTCTGAAGAAGTGAATTTTGTAGATTTCATGAGGGCACACCATGCTTTTCAGAAACACTATAAAGAATCAAAGCATTCATTATTGAGGCAATTATTTTAAACTGTATTTTTCTATTCTAAAACATTTTATGTATCGTTTTGACAAAGTGGAATAATTTTTTTTTGAGGGAGAAATTCGTTAAATGATGGTTTCAGTAGTGAAGAGAACAGTGGCGTAGCTAGGGTGGGGGAGGAGGGGGGGAGAATTTGAAAATCCCCCCTGTGTCCCCACTTGAGAGGGGCCCCCAAATGAGTGTTTTTTACATTGAAATTTTAATATTAAGCAACTGCAGGGGCCCTCAAACGATGGAAAAGTCCTAGCTACGCCCCTGGAAGAGAAAGCCTGTACGAATAGTTTTAGTGTGAGGTAAAAAATAAATTGTAAAACGTTTTAGCCAAGTGAGCCTTGTCCTCCAGGGCGGGGGTGTTGGAACCACAATAGCTTGAAGTCCTACCAGAAGCTACTTGATAACTAAGCATGAAATAACTCCTTCTTCACTAGTGTCATTAGAGCATGGAACGGGTTGCCTGAGTCAGCTAGATTAACCACCGATATAGCCATAGCAGAGTTAAAGCCTGTAATTAACATGCACATCTAGATTAACACATGGACACGCGTAGGTCGTAATTATCTGGAACGTCTGTAATTTATAAGATAAGATAAGACATAAAAGCTCCCTCTGTGGTCATGATTTTAAGATAAAAATACACCGATCACAATAACAAAAGACACAAGAACTCTTTTGTTCCTTTGTCTATTCATTCAATAAACTCCAATTTTTTTTAGAGTAAACTTCTCTTATAATGTTTTAAGTGAAACTGTGGTATGAAAGTACATTGTCAGTGCTACTGAATAATATGTTTATAATGTACTGTTATGCCTATGTGTAATGCACAATTGTAATATAAATTTCCTCAAGGATAGCAAAGATTATTGTTATATCGTCATCACTGCAAAGTATGTTACCATTTATCATGTAATTATTAGCGTCTTTGTTAAGGTTGCTTTAATTTTATATAAACAATAAATAACATGTTTACATTTCAAGAGACAACAGTAATTTTTCAGTAAAACTAAAAATATTTAAGGGAGTTGCAATTAAGCAGGGATCTTTCCAATAGAAAAAGTCATTGGTTAATATGCATAACTAAATGCATGACGCGTAGGACGTAATCATCTTCTTTTTTGAAGTAACGTCAGTATTATATAAGATAAGATAAGATAAAATAAGAAGATTCTGATTGATTCCTGTCTAAAAAAAATGTGAGATGGTATATATAAACAAGGAAAGATAATACGTGAGATAAGTAATGGAGTTTTTAGAGTCATGTTAACAGTTAAGTCTACTTTTTAAAAACTATTGTCGAAATTAAATTTTTTAGAATTAAATTGTTTTATTTCTTAAAGAAGAATTTTGATCTACACAGATCGAAATATTAATAAAACTGAATGAAAAGATCTACATAATCTAATCCAAAGAGCGATTTTAGAATGTTTTTTTTAGAAAGAGGGGGAAAGGGCGAGGTGGCAGAGTGGTTACACACATGAAGACTGGGATTTCAAATTTCAGGATTTTTAGGGCGCCTCTTGAGTCACTCAACACTAATGGGTACCTGACTTTAGTTGGGGAAAGTAAAGGCGGTTGGTCGGTTTGCTGGCCACATGGCATCCTATTTGTTAACCGTTGGCCAAAGAAACAGATGACCTTAATATCATTTGCCCTATAGATCGCAAGGTCTGAATTGGATATGTATCTGTACTCTACTTCTAGAAGAATCATTATGTATTAAAGTTTGCGGGAGTAGAGGAGGTAATTATGATAGTATAGATAACTAACTTTGGTGGTTTAAACTTTAGGCAAAAACGAACATTTTTCTTTAAAGCGTCTTACAAAGATCACGACTAATTCCGAAGGTTCTCAAACTTTTTCAGTTCTTGGATTCCTTTACAAGCAATACGGTATTAGCGGACCCCCAACGCAGACTGATTTGTCTGCAGGGGCGTAGCTAGGAATTTTCCATCGTTTGGGTGCTGGGAAGGGGGGGCTTGACCTCTTTGGGGAACCCTGCATTTTGCGTAATATTTAATTTTTAATGTAAAAACACTTATTCGGGGGCTCCCTCAAGTGGGGGCCCTGGAGGATTTTCAAATTCTCCCCCTCCTCCCCATACCCTAGCTACGCCCCTGTTTGTCTGCCCAAATTATAAAAGCTTAGCCACATGTATAAAGTATGAACTTCTTTACCTGAAGTCAACTTTATAACAAGCAAAATACAAATAAATAATTTTTAATAGGTTTTAAAAAAGATTATATGAAGTGTAGCCACAATAGTTTAGATCAGTCAGGTCATTAAATTTGTAATAGATCTTTGTTTGTTTGGTAAAAAGTGTATTAATGTTATTTCTCCCACACCCAATCCCAGATCAGGTCACCGCTCTCGTACTAAATACCTCGTTAGCGTCGGCCCTAGACACGAGTTCGAATTTAGGTCGAATATAGGTTTGTAAAATCCAACCAGATATCCCTATCTTAAATAACGCTAAACTAAGGCAATAGGTAATAATATTATTCATCGTTCTTGGTCTAGATCTAGATCTATTATTTATTCAACTAAATGACTGATCCAAACTAATTGTATTTTTAAAGTAATTTTTCCCTTGTTTATATTTTCCAGTTTTAAACACTTTAATTATTTAATTTATTGAATTAAATACTTTTAAATGTATGACAACTACAATTATATTAGAATAGACTCTACTAATAAAAAAGGTTCCCCTTTCAGACCTTGTGGTCTATAGGGCAGATGATGTAAAGGTCATCTGTTTCTGTGGCCTATGGTTAACTAGGGTGTCATGTGGCCAGCACAACGACCTACCGCCTTTACTTTTCCCCAACAAATGTCAGGTACCCATTAGAGCTGAGTGGACTCAGAGGCGCCCGTAGATCCCGATATTAAAAATCCCAGTCTTCACCAGGATTCGAACCCCGGTCTCCGGTTCGGAAGCCAAGCGCTTTACCGCTCAGCCACCGCGCCTCCAGACTAATAACATAAACTAATCATAGGTGTGGGCTTACTTTTGTAAGCAAAGAATGTGTTTCCTTGTTGAAATATTGAACACACAAGAATGTCATGTTCCACCTAGACACTTGCTCTAAACTTAGATTTCATCACAGCTAATGCTGAGAACAATGCTTCGCACTGAAAAATAGTTCCAAATGGGACCAGCACAGTTCATGCTTTCTCGGCTAAGAGCGTCTTTTCTTTCCAAAATGCAGTCAATGTTTGTTCTTGGTATTCAAGCTAGAGACCTCTGTCAATAGACTATTCATCTGTTGATCTCCCTTCCTGGTCTAGTCTGTAAGCAGGGTGTGAGAAATAAGAATTCGAATTACCTCTGTCAAACGTAAGAATTTATCATACAATGTTCACAATTGATAACCAGACTGATGTCTGTGTGTTGTGGAGACTAAAACGAGGCTGCCCTACTTCTTTGAGTGGCGTGATAAAGCAGAGAAATTAAAAGAACGACCTAGACAGGCCTGAGAAATGAGTAAACCTGATATTCACGCGCGAAATGAAATTCTATCACAACACTATAAACAATCATTGTTGTTTTGTCAAGCTGCGTCAAACACGACGTCATAGAATAGTTCGTAACAGCGAAATTAAACAGTAGTGAGGGGCGAGTTGATCATTGCTCAAAATATCTAATCGGATAAACCGGCTTTCAGCGAAGAATTTATTTTAATTGTGTAAAATTGCCACCTTTCTGCGGACCCTTCACAGTCACGATGGCTGAGCGGTAAAGCGCTTGGCTTTTGAACCCGGGTTCAAATCCTGGTGATGACTATGATTTTTTAATTTCTGGATTTTGGGCGCTGCTGAGTCCACACATCTCTAGTGGGTACCTGATATTAGTTAGGGAAAAGTAAAGGCGGTTGGTCGTTGTGCTAGCCACATGACACCTTCGTTAACCGTGGGCCACAGAAACAGATGACCTTTACATCATCTGCCCTATAGATCGCAAGGTCTGAAAAGGGAACTTTATTTTTCTACAGTCGTCTCGCTTAGACCTGTATCTACGTATCACAGTATGAGGCCAATGACGACAACGCCACCTATCTTGCATCATTCAGAACCAATCGCTAACTTCTTCCCACCGTCACCATAGAAACACAACCACACACACACACACACACACACATCCCATAACATTGGGGTAGAGCAATTCATAAAAAAAATATTGTGTGTAGAGTGTTTCTGTTATGGGGGACGAGAAGAGTACACCTGATGGCAGGGGCTGCCTTAACAGAGCGCGGGGCCCTGGCCGATTGTCATACGTGGGGTCCTGAGCCTATATATACTGTACCACATCACACTAACGGGCTCGTCCGCCTCTAACGCTGACGGCCTATAAACACAGTACCTTACGTAAGTACTGTGCTATTGGACTTTCACTAATTACATACTGTATCGTGATTGTACTGCATGAATGATTTCGCATTTTAAGGTTAATCTGCGTAACTAATGGTTCAGAAACATTAGGCATGAAAAATCACTGAACTAGATAATAATAATTGATGTTCTTTAAGGACAAGGTGTGCGATAAGGGCTACAGTTGTCCCGTGACGTTTGCAGATCCGACTTTCACGGAAGTGTTATACCACGGGTTTTTTAAAAATAAGTAATGAAAACAATGCTCCATCGTTGTTGTAGTGTTGTTTTTTTTTTATTTATTTCAACAAGAGTTTTCCCACGGCCATGTGATTTATATGCACAGAAGACTATTGTTTAAAAAAATGAATATGTCATCGCCAAACTTTCTGGATGCTGTTTGGCCGAAATAACCGTATAGCAGGCACATTGACTGGTTCAACCGAGGTCAGTCGTTATAGTAGGCCTCCACACTGACCTGTGACGTTGCAGCCTGTGTAGACCAATAGCTCGTGGCCCAGTCACAGGTCGTGACGTCAGAAACAGTTGGCCTGTAAAAGTTGAAGAGAATTGGGAAATGGTTATTTAGGATATTAAAGTGTTAAGGGATGTCTTGTGATACTGTTCCTATCCAAAAATAGTGTACGTATATGAAATTAAATACCGCGAAAATTTTAATTTCTCGAAACTTATCCACCTCGAAAGTTAAAAAAAAACATATATTTCTATGCAGCCTACCACTTTCATAATTAAATTTTCAAAAGTTGCATTTATGTCGTGTGGATTTGATATTGGATTGGTTTGGGTGTCGTTTATCTACGAAATAAACTATGTTCATTTTTCGCTTCCGGCTATTTATTTTTATTGATGCCAAGGTGAACTGTTAAACAATGATAGCCTCGTGGAATCAACAGGTCATAAGATGATGTCTTTATCAAAACTGAAAGGTATTTGTAACCATGGCAATAGGTATCATGTAGATGCCGGGAAGGCTTCCAAAATATTGAGTAACAAGTCCTAGCTAATGAGAACTGATCTGTAAGGCGAAGCTCAGGGTGAATGTACTATCGCGCGGACCCCCCCCCCCTCAGGCGCGGGTTGCCCCACTTGTCACCCCCTAGGGCTGCTACTGCCTGATGGGCCAATGTGTTTGTGCATACTCTTCATTATAGCGCTGCGGGTCTTCGATTGAAGGATTCAAACGACAAATATGTGGTCTTTTATATCTAAGGACCAGAATATAGTGCTGGAGGTGAGGGAGGATTGTAATGCAGGCTGTTTTAATGCAGGCTGTTTATGCAGGCTGTTTTAATGCAGGCTGTTTAATGCAGGCTGTTTTAATGCAGACTGTCTTAATACAGGCTGTTTTAATGCAGGTTGTTTTATTGATAGATGAACCAATATTCCGGGAAAAATATAATTTTAAAAAATATTTCAACGTAGCCCAGCAGGGCTGTCAGTTAATCTTATGAACTTATTATTATTATTGAACAAGAAATAATTCTAAGTAATGCACCGCTTTAATCGTAATGTAACAAAAAATAAATTAAAAAATTGTCAGGCTTTATATCGTTGCTGAATTGAATGCATGTGTTGAGCTCGTGTGTTGTATTAAACTCATGTATTGTATTGAGCTAATGGGTTCTATTGAACTCATGTGTTGTATTGAGCATATATTGTATTGAACATGTATTGTATTGAGCTAATGTGTCGCATTGAGCTAATGCACTGTATTGAGCTAATGTGTTGTATTGAACTCATGTATTGTATTGAGTCAAGGTGTTATATTAAACTCATATGTTGGTTGTAGTAGTACCAAATTATAGTCCAATCTTTTTAGTCCTCCTCCCGCCCCCCTCTCTCACCTGCAAAGAAGACAAATTCTTGGCCTACATCCGTGTAACCGTCGCTGTTTTTGTGTGTGATGATTAAAAATAAAATAAGAACTGAATTATTCAATACAGGCATTTAGTTCGTGCAAATAAAACTGTGTGAGACTCTCAGTTTATGGTTTAACAAAAATAATAGGCGGCTCTTTCTTTTCACAGTTTCACGTATATTTTTCAATCCGTCAATAGTGGTCCATGAGCAGCAGCATCAATATTGACTAAACGTGGAAGAATGTACATCACGTCATATTTCTGGTCCAGATACTTCGATTATCGATTTCGATTCTTTGATTAACTCGTGAAGTAATCTTTTTAAAATGGATCTTTAGGGCGGCTTGACCTAGACCAGTGTTTCCCAAAACTTTTTCCTTAGCGGAACGCTTGGCACATTCTGAGTATTTAGCGGAACACCTCACATTCTGAGTGTTTAGCGGAACACTTCTCACATTCTGAGTGTTTAGCGGAACACTTGGCACATTCTGAGTGTTTAGCGGAACACTTGGCACATTCTGAGTGTTTAGCGGAACACTTGGCACATTCTGAGTGTTTAGCGGACCACTTCGCACATTCTGAGTGTTTAGCGGAACACTTCGCACATTCTGAGTATTTAGCGGAACACTTCGCACATTCTGATTATTTAGCGGAACACTTCGCACATTCTGAGTATTTAGCGGAACACTTCGCACATTCTGAGTATTTAGCGGAACACTTCGCACATTCTGAGTATTTAGCGGAACACTTCGCACATTCTGAGTATTTAGCGGAACACTTCGCACATTCTGAGTATTTAGCGGAACACTTCACACATTCTGAGTGTTTAGCGGAACACTTCGCACATTCTGAGTGTTTAGCACTACACATTTTTTTTAAGAAAGATTAATTCACGTGGTGGTCTACTAGTTAATTAAGCTAGTAGTTCGTGGAACACCTATTCAGGCCTCTCGGGTTCAGCGGATCACAGTTTGGGAAGCACTGACCTAGATTGTTCAATCATGGGAAGTAATTAGCGCGGGGACAAAGTAACAGGCGTAAATATTGTCCTGGTCAACATGTCACTTAAAACAAATGTTTTTCTCATGTCTTTAATATTTGAATATTCACGTTGCAAATTTGGTTGAGTTGGTTGTAAATATATGAAAGCCCATCCCCCTCAATGCACTCATTTTTACTGACACCGTACTGTGTTCATTATATATACATTAGTATTTTTTTATACTAATGTATACGTTTTCATGGATATCTGGGGAGTATAGTGGTCTCAAATTATCCATAAGAGCCGGAGCCCCAGCCCTTTTATGCAGGGGGTGGGGGTGGTGGGCACGAGCCAAGACACAGTAAAAGGTCATCGCGACAAATACATCCGTACTTCCGCTTTTGTGCCTAATAGCCCTGCCACCATCGTCATCAAACTCTATTTTAGTTAGGGCTAGCGAGGTTCAAATCCTCTCTTACTAAAGTCCTGGACAGAAACCTTGCTGTTTTGCGTATGTGCCTGTATGTCACCGTACAAATCAAGAACTTGTGCCATAGATTTTTCATCACTGGTCTCGCAGATACTGTCAGTATTGTGCCTCACCAGATACCGTCAGTATTGTGCTTCACCATTGCCGGAAGTGGTAATGGATGTAAGCACTCCACTACCTATAAAATGCTCCCAAATGGAATGCGTCTTAAATAGCCTCTGGCAACCAGTCCAACTCTTGGCCTTCACGCGTGGCTCAGATATTGAGTCCGGCGGAACTGTTCTCACTAACAGGAGAAGGGGCAAAGGCGAGTAGCTGGCGCCTTAACCAGTAAGCTTCGGACAGGAAGGGCTCGTTAGCCATGGCTGGCTACACACCTAGGAGAAGGAAAACTCTGAATTCAAACCTCTGTTGCCTTGCAGCTATACCCAATCATGGGAAAGGCTTCGGGAGTCAACCCTGAGGAAAAGTCAGGAGCTGGCGACCCTAAGGCAGTTAGCAGCACCCTTTGCTACAATCTAGCAGAACTTTCGATGCCGACCCCAAACTGTATCGGCACTGCCGTTCCTTTGGATACACATCAGCTGCGTGGAGTGGGGGGAACTGATGTGTGGGCGACATCGTTCCTACCACAACGAATGCCCAGGCATTCATCTCTCGACTGAAGGAGGCCATAGATGTGTTTCACCAGATACTGTTAGTATTGTGCCTCACTCTAAAAGTGTTTCCCTAAAAGTACATTCTTTAAGATTGGCCTCTGTAGTCACATGAGAAGTTGCAAATGAAAAAGATCGTTTCTCGAGAGCTTCAACGCCTAATAAAGTCCCCGAAACGTCAAACAGATAGATGTCAAAGTTTAAGAACAAAGGGACATCAGCATACTTAAAATGGTAAATGTCCTATTAATGTTGTTTATTGCCAAAGCTGTTTTTTTTTTGTCAATAAAAAATTAAAACCTATAAACTACTAGGTATTTGGAAAGAAACACCTAAGTTGTAACCTCTAATAGCTAATAAGTAAGTAAATAATGACTTGCAAATATTATATACAGATTTATTTAAAACCCACTAATTGTTAAAAAAACGTAGGCCTGCTCCTTACCATCTATATATAAAAGCAATTAATACAGAACACATGAGTCTCTATAACCGACGGTTAAGTAGGGTGTCATTGTGGCCAGCACAACGACCAAGGCCAATGTTATTCAAGTACCCATTAGAGCTGGGTGAACTCAAGGGGGAATCCCGAATTAAATCCAAATCTTCACTGGGATTCGAACCCAATGCCCCTCGATTCGGCAGTCAACCGCTTCACCACTTGGTCGTCACGCCTTTGTACTAATAGTACTAAAAGCAGTTAATGGCTATAAACTATAAAGTACGACTTCATCTTCACGTATCCCTTTGTAGAACCGTTGGGGCACCACACAAGATCTGTCAATCGTCTTTCTCCATTCCTATTTTTTCCATTGCCTTGGATAGAATTTTATTCAATGACAGGTCTGTACATTTTTTTTAATGTTGTCTTCCTATCGCACCTTCTGTCTTCCTTTTATACTTCTTCCTGGTACTGTTCCCTGAAGGAAGGTCTTTACGAGCCCTAGAGTTTGATTTCACGTTTTTCGACAGTGGTTAGCAAGTTATTGTGGGGGTCCAATTGCTGTATCAATCCTGTTTCTAATCTCTGCATGCGTGATGCGGTCTTTGTAAGTGACACCTTGAATCTTTCTGTGTATGTTTAATGATCTATATATCTAAAACTAATGAGATCTTGTAACTTGTAACAAATTATTTATTAGTAAGAAGTTAAAAAGCTGGTTTAAACTTTCGACGATGTTGTAATCAGAGGCGGACTGGCTATATGGGCATTCGGGCAAATGCCCGGTGGGCCGGTGCCCAAATGGGCCGGTAGGACGACCTAAGCAACTATGGCACGTATTAAATT
Source organism: Biomphalaria glabrata (assembly GCF_947242115.1). Taxonomy (NCBI): domain Eukaryota; kingdom Metazoa; phylum Mollusca; class Gastropoda; family Planorbidae; genus Biomphalaria; species Biomphalaria glabrata. Next base: position 43,979,668 of record NC_074717.1, read on the forward strand.
GTTAAAGGATTTATGGTATTCTCTAATAAAAGTGGCCCTCAGAGCGTCATGATTAAAAAAAATCGTTCACAGATTCTACATTTTAGGTCCTAAAATACTAATTTAACACATTTTCGGAAATAATGTAATAGCCTACATCCGTAGACAGTGCTACTGTAGGCTTCATCCTTTTAGGGCCTACACACTTAGCGATGAAAAAGCAACATATTTCTTATAAAGATATAGATCTAGAGCTTATGTACAGTTATCGATACATTAATTAAACTTAACATAGTGATTTTGAGGAAAGGTAGGCCTATAATTGGAGGCCGATCGTATGATATAGAATTTATGGGTCGGTGTGTATAGAAATGCCTGGGCCGATTTTGACACCCAGTCCGCCCCTGGTTGTAATGATATTAAAAGTTGTGTCATCTAAATGTCGATGTTGTATTATAAGTTGTGTCATCTAAATGTCGATGTTGTATTATAAGTTGTGTCATCTAAATGTCGATGTTGTATTATAAGTTGTGTCATCTAAATGTCGATGTTGTATTATAAGTTGTGTCATCTAAATGTCGATGTTGTATTATAAGTTGTGTCATCTAAATGTCGATGTTGTATTATAAGTTGTGTCATCTAAATGTCGATGTTGTATTATAAGTTGTGTCATCTAAATGTCGATGTTGTGTTATAAGTTGTGTCATCTAAATGTCGATGTTGTATTATAAGTTGTGTCATCTAAATGTCGATGTTGTATTATAAGTTGTGTCATCTAAATGTCGATGTTGTGTTATAAGTTGTGTCATCTAAATGTCGATGTTGTATTATAAGTTGTGTCATCTAAATGTCGATGTTGTATTATAAGTTGTGTCATCTAAATGTCGATGTTGTGTTATAAGTTGTGTCATCTAAATGTCGATGTTGTATTATAAGTTGTGTCATCTAAATGTCGATGTTGTATTATAAGTTGTGTCATCTAAATGTCGATGTTGTATTATAAGTTGTGTCATCTAAATGTCGATGTTGTGTTATAAGTTGTGTCATCTAAATGTCGATGTTGTATTATAAGTTGTGTCATCTAAATGTCGATGTTGTATTATAAGTTGTGTCATCTAAATGTCGAAAAGTTATTTAGATCTCATTACATGATTTTATTATTTAGATCTTTGGGAATGTTTAACATCACGCGAACGTTTAAATAAATATCTGAAATGAAAAAAAAAACAACACCTTCTGATAATTTTCTGGTCAGATTTGTAAAAGCCTCAGTCTAGACACGCTGCCTTCTTAGCCTGTAGACCAGGAGTTCTCAACCTGTGGGGCGCGACCCCCTTAGGGGTCGATTGACGATTTGCCAGGGGTCGCCTAAGACCATCGAAAATATGGATTGTTTTTTGTCTATTCTTGTATTGCTGTGTGGATGGGGGGTCGCCGAAGAGTGAGATTGTAAAAAGGGGGTCGCCGAGCTTAAAAGGTTGAGAACCGCTGCTGCAGACGATTGTGGCCCCGTTGTTAAAACCACAGGGGTTAGAAGACGCAAGTGAGGAGCTGTAGCAACAAGAGATTAACCGCCACCTTTCCCAGGAGCTGAAGGGATTATTGAAAACAAGAACTTTTTAATCTAAGACTTATTACACCCAATGATTCACGGGCCACCCTTCCCTTCACACGCACCACTATTAAAATGTACCCAATTAGCGGCTTAAGCCTCGATCAAAGGTCGTCTGCATTCCACACACTCGCAGGACACACAAACTATAGGTCGAAATAAAGGGAAGTAAGTCGCAGATCTTATTTTAATCAATTAGATTTCTAAATTGATTTTTTTTTCTAATAGTATTTCCCCAACACCCAGAGGCGTAGCGGCATAGTGATGGGGGGGGGGGGAGGCAAGGGGCACGATGTTTCGGGCGCCATTATCAGGGAGGCGCCACAAACAGAGCGCAAAAAAAATTATTGTAGATATTATAGTAAATTAATACAATCTAGGTTTATTTGTATTATATTATTATTAAATACAGTTTTAAAAGCCTATGTGATGTTCATGGATAATGGTGAACGCCAATAAAGTTTCTTGCCCCAAGCGCACGCTGTGCTCACTACGCCTCTGCGGCAACACCTAGCTATCTCTCCTTTTACTATTCAAAGCCACCCAAGTAATTTGTTCCATTTTGTTTCCATGTTCCATTGTAGGCGTTTCACAATAGCTGTCCTTCTTTTGCAGAATTTCTAATTTTGTAATAATCGTTACGCGTATCGATGTACAATAAATCGATTCCAATCAGACACGCCCTTTGATTGACACTGAACGCTATGCTAACATATATTTATGGGGTATTGTTAGATTCGATACCATTTAATAGTTGTTTCCTTTTGCAGGAAATCTATTCAAGAGCGTGTTGAAATCAAGCTGAAGTGTGCTCATCAACAGGTTTCAGTCATGTGTAAGCCTAATGTGTTTTAGTTCCGATATTATTTAAAGCGCATTGAGCTGATCGCCAGATCATTGCATCGTGATACTTCTTGTTGGAAACAGAAAAGTTTCTAAAGCAGATAAGCCTACTGGAAGAATGACTCTATTTCTGAGGAAGTGGGACCTGATAGTTAGCCTGATGTGCGGACTTAGCATAGCCAAATCTTTTGGTAAGTTAAGTTGCTAGCATAATCCAACAATTTAATCGAGATTATAGATTTTTTTTTACAAAGCTTCTATCAACTAACTCTGTCTGTCTGTCAAGTAAATAGTTTGGACAGGGTTATTTCTTCCAGACCCATTCCCGAATTAATTTGAAACTTGGCATAATTATTCATTGAAATAGACAATACATGAATTAATTTTTTAAAATATTCGATTAAGTACTGGTAATTAGTTGTTTTGTTTGATACCGACAAGGGAAATAATTGTTCAGTATTCGGAAATAAGGCTAAATATTTGGGGGTTATTTCCCCATAGATGATTGCACACGTAATTTCTCCCACACCCATTCTCGGAACAAGTAGAAACCTTAAAAAAAAAATATTTATTGGACCTAGCTAAACATGGATTTTAACAAATTTACTATTTAGTCAGTTAATTATTGGTAATTAATTAATTTGTTTAATATCAAAAAGGTAATTAACTTCTACATTATTGAGATATATATTAGTAAATGTGGAGCTCTTCCCCTTAAATAAGCTTTATTTTGCTTCAAAAGTATTTTTATGTTTTGCTTGTTCTTTGTCTCTTGAAGAATCACTAGCCGTTTATTAATTCACTGTACTTACAATCCCAGCTTGAGAGCTGTCTAAAAACAATAACTAGAATTACGGTAAAAAAAAAACTCTGAAAGCGTCTAAGCCGAAATAGAAGCACTCAATTAGTTATGAACAATGACTTGTTCTTGTTTTGATTTTCATGGCATTTTATAAGAATCTTTTGAGCGTATAAAATGTTTATATTAAATTTGACTAGCCGACTCGCGGCGTAGCATAAGCCGCTATTTAGTGACGGCTGAACACTTCCTGAAAGACACAGAGGGGGAGGGTTAGAGAGTCGGTATGCGTGCCTGGTGTACCGCATGGTTGGGCGACGTAGAGAATTATATATACAGACAGAAGATTACTTGTTCTCCATCCCCTCCCCCTCTTTTTTTTAAGCGGCGCTTTCTGTAGACGCGAAAGTTACGTGGGATAACTCTAGTCCGACTTGCAGAAATAAAAGAGTCATCTTTCCATGACTTTTTCGAGGGATAGAGCGTAGGCGTGCGTGCGTGGTGTCCCACATGGTTGGGCGACAAACTACAAGCTTCACTTCGCTCAAGAAGAACATGATCTGTTGAGATTTATTTAACACAAGTGTCTTTGTACCTTTGTTTTTTATTTTTATATTCTCGTTGCTTCTTGAGCCTAAAATATGTTTGTTTATAACCCTAGGTCTGTTAATTCAGTTCTTTTAAAACTATTTTTTAACTAAGCCGATGTTTTAAATTTTATAATTACCATGTCTGAATGTTAAATTGGTCAAAGTTTAAATGATAATAATAATGAAGAAAAATGCAATGTTTTCGAGTCCGAAGATCAAGGACGCATGCAATGTTTTCCGTGACTACACAAACCCAGTTGCGACCTACATATTTTGTCAAACCTAATGCAGACAAAACCGTTGTCCACCATGAGTTTAAAGTTTGTTTTTGCTTCTTCAGCGCCTCTGTCTTCGACAAAGGCTGTTCATTTGAGCCTAAAAGTGTGTCTCCCTCAGCTGCGGTGACAGCATTCAGAGACCAACCCCTTCCAATTAATGCGTAACACAGAAGACAGCTGGCCTGACAACAAGATCGTCAAGACTTACTTACTTAGACTTAGGTCCTCCCGCGCCGTTTGGAGCATTGGGCGGCAAGCTGTCTCCATAAAGATCTGTCATTGGCAATGTCTGAAGGCTCCTCCCACCTTGTGTTTACTGTTCTGAGGTCATCCATGAAGGTGTGTCGCCAAGTAATACGAGGACGACCCTGTTTGCGCTTTCCTTGTATTGGCTTCCATGTTATCGCAACTCTTGGTGTGCGTAATTCATTTTGACGTAGAACATGTCCCGCAAACCTCATGCGACGCTCTGTCACAACCTCACTAAGTGTTCGACTCCCAGTTCGGCACAGGATTTCCTTGTTTGAGACCCGATCTGTGAAACTGACTCCCAAAATCCGTCTCAGCCATTTTTGTTGAGCCACATTTAGTCTTTTTTCAATTTTGACAGATGACTTCCATGTCTCACGTGCATAAGTAGCAGTTGGAATGACGATTGTGTTGAGAAGGTGTATTTTTGTCTCGAGTCCAATGGCTTGGCTAGTCCAAATAGGCTGCAGCCTTTGGAAAATGCTCCCTGCCTTTCCTATTCGGCACGCTACATCATGGTAAGCATCTCCATCATTTGTTATGATGCTTCCAAGGTACGTGAACTTGTCCAGCTCTTCAAGCTTTGACTCGCCAAGTCTTGACGATCGTCAAGAACCAAACTTAAACGAAAGTCATAGGACCATCAGTAAAGCAAAAACTAATATTATCTTAAGGGGAAGAACTCTGTCATTAAAACTCTATCCACCAATATTGTTATTTCCCTTATTTATGCAAACTAGTTAATTACCAATAATTAATTGACTAATTGAATATTTTTAGCGGCCCCCGAAAGGGGAAAAGACGCTATTAGTTTTGTGCGAAATGTCTGTCCGTCTGTCCGTCCGTCCCGTTTAGATCTCGTAAACTAGAAAAGATATTGAAAATCCGACATCTCAATATTTTAGACCATTCAAAGTTCTGATGCAACGGCTACTTCTTTTTTTCTGAAAGCGAAAAAATCTAATTTTTTAAATCAGTTATGCTAGCATTTTTTTAAAGAGAAAAAGCTAATTAGTATGCATTAAAAGTTAGACCTACATTAAAACGAATAGTAATCTTGTAAATGTCATTTTCGTGATCATTTTTTAAATGAGGGAATTAGATTTTTTTTTTTTTTTTTTTTTTTTTTTTTTTTTGTTGAGCATTCAAAAAAGAGATTGATCCTTTTCATAACAATGACATCTATTATAAGACTTCAGTTAGGCCAGTAGAGGCGCGGTAGCTGATCGGCAAAGCGCTTGGCTTCCGAACCGGGGACCCGGGTTCGAATCCTGGTGAAGACTGGGATTTTCAACTTAGGAATCATTAGGCGCCCCTGAGTCCACCCAGATCATCTGCCCAATAGACCACATGGTCTTAAAGGGAAACCAGTTAGGCCAGGTTCACATCTAACTTTGCATTCACTTGCATCTATCCTTTGATCTGCTGTACCGTTGGGGCACTACACAAGATCTGTCAACCTTCTTTCTCCATTTTTATCTCTCATTTGTCTTTGATATAATTTCATTTGGATGTTCTTTCTGAAAATATTGAAGCCTGCCTGGGTGGATCACTTCGGGGGCCGATTTTGAGTTTGTTTTTCCACACAAACTGTCTTTGTAATCTTGTTGTTTATTGATTCATGTTTTGTTAGGTACGATAAATAATAATCTGATTTAGCCCCTTTTATAGATTGTCGTCTGTGGCTTAATGAACACAAACATGAAATAGAAACAATAGATAACTCTACAATCTTCCATGTTCATATGCTCTTCACTAGTAGAGTGGTTACCGCACACCTACAAAAGTATCTCTTAAATATGTAAAAGTTATTTCCTTTGTTCAATATCAAACAAACAAATAAATTACAAATAATTAATAGACGAATTGGTTAATTAATTTATTTTATTGATTTATCTTTTGTTAGGTATAATAAATGATTATTTAGGGTTAGGGTTGATGCTAGAATGGGTGTTGAAGAAAAACGTGTACAATTATCTAAGGGGACAAAACCCCACATATTAAACCATATCAGTGAGTACTTAAAGATAAATGTCCCTAGTTGGTATCAAACAATGTAATTAATTACCAGTTATCAATTGACTAATTGGTATTTTTAAAAAAAAACATTTTTGTATGTCATTGCCAATAAAGGATAGTTCAAAGTTTTAACTTGATCCTAGAATAGGTGTTCAAACTTGTTCAAACCTTTTACCAGACAGACAGAAAGACAAACAGAATGAGTTGATATAGCTTTGTGACAATATATGTTTAGTCTATATCTGTACATTTATTTACAAAAAAAGACATTTCCTGTTGGTACCACATTTTGTCAACGCCTTTTCTTCTACGGGCCCCTTTTAGTCACAAGCAACGGTTGAAATATAAAAATTGTACTTAATGAAGTCTTTTAATACAGTTCAATAATATTTTGCCACTTCGTCCTCTATATGGGTTTAAACAGTATTTGTAAATAATCTCCACGAAAAGGGGCAATAACCGAACACACATGACGAACTGTTAATGAACTTGTTGTGCTGCTAATTGTGACATTTTTTGACAAGTCTATTTTCTTTATCGAGTACGGCTTTCAACCACTGCTGGCAATAAAATATATATAGGTTAGTAAAAGATTGCCAATGCCTTTTGGAGAGCTCTTCACTTCTCTTAGCGTTTGACCAGCCTACTTCAGAGTTCCCCCAAAGTGTGACACGTGACCCTTAGAGCGCGCGGAGAGGGTTTAAGTGGCTCGAGGAGACACTTATAGAACACGGTCGCCATTATTATCTACATAATGCACATTTGTGTAATTTTTTTTTTTTTTTTTTTTGCTCTGCTGCTTTGCCAATTCAAAGAGTAATAAAGTTTTTAGTTGGTAAAAATAAATGCCAATATTTTTTGTAAAAGAAAAAAATCCGTCCGTAACTTCTAGTTAAACTATAGACAGACATCTCGTATAGAAGTACATTTATATATTTATAGCTTTTATTTATAGTGCTACTTTCATGCTTATAGCATGGCTCATAGCACGCTATGGTCCAATCTCATTTGTGGACCAGTGGGGGGAGGGGGTATCTAGGAGTTGGTTTTCGTGCTGCCTTTAGGCGCTCAGTAAACACTGCCCGAGTCGGGTGTCGAACCTCGAGCCCCCTTCTAGGTAGCCAAGCCAAGCCAAGTTCAAGCGCACTTGGCCTCTCGACCACGCTTTCCACTAATCTTAATGACTTTAGTGGTAAACTTTGGTATTGACAGTAGTCTTATTTTTTTATCTTATCTTATATATTACAGACGTTACTTCAGAAAATAAGATAATTACGTCCTACCCATTTCCTTTTGTCATTTTAGTCATGCATGTTAATCAATGACTTAAACTCTGCTAAGTCGTTGGTTTTCCTGGCTGATTCAGGCAACCCGATCCATCCTCTAATGGTACTAGGGAAGAAGGAGCACTTGAACGATTTTGTTTCTTCTTATCTTATATAATACAGACGTTACTTCAAAAAAGAAGATGATTACGTTCTACGCGTCATGCATTCAGTCATGCATGTTAACCAATGACTTAAATTCTGCCAAGTCACTGGTTTTCCTGGCTAGCTCAGGCAACCCATTCCATGCTCTAATAGCACTAGGGAAGAAGGAGTATTTGTACAACTTTGTCCTAGCATATGGGATGAGGAATGTGCCTTTATCTTTGTGTCTCTCTGAGTATTTTATTAAATTTTGTTTTTGTATTTGAAGATTAGTTTCATGTTAAATAGGTTATAGAACTGTCGTCTGCACGAAATATTCCTAGAGTGCAAATGGCAAATACAGACTTCCTAGGCACACAGTATTTGTAACGGCCTTTGAAACTTTTCATGACCAATAGTTTCCTGGTCGTGATGTGATAATAACTTCAAAAGGGAAGGATGTGCTAATATTATATGATATGACGTCATCGTTTGTTGTTTATGTTTTGTGCGAAAGCAAAAGAATTGAACGGAAGTAAAAAGACAGTCTTCTATGTCTACTTTGATAAACACAGTCTCCGTTATTATTGTTAGTAATAATTAATGTCTACAGTAGTGTGAAGAAACAAGTCCCTTAACGTTTTAAGTGCCTTTTTAATTGCGAAACATTTCACCATAACATATATACACGGCAGACATAATATACAGATAACCAACTTCACTCGCTGACTGCCTCTTTCCCTATTTACACACTTGTCACTTCCCCTAAGTTCCCTAACTCTCCGATACCCAACACTTGACCGTGTGTCACGGTGGACCACACACAGTAACCGTGTCACAACAGTCTTCCCAGGGCAGAGAAAAATTTTGATCGTATCAAAGTTTCATGAACCCAATAGTTTGGGTGTACATCAATAATGTTTTACATCGACAAGAAAAAACAATGACATGTAATACAATGGCATCTTCAATTATGAGAGAACTGATAATGCCTATGACGACAAATAAATCTTCAATAATATGTTATTGCAAGGGACATTTCCAATTGAACTATCGCAGAAAGCTTTCCTGTTATATTATACAACTTATCTAAATAAAAAAATACACGCATTTAGTTTTTTTCCTATGTAAAAATAATCTTTTGAATGCCAACATTGTAAGGTGAAAAATACACAATTAGTTAATACTTTATGTTACATCAAAACATCTTCCAAATAAAGGGAACTGTTTACTTTGTGTTTCTTTCATATCAGTTCTTAAATGGACATTTATGACTACAATCAATGCAACAAACTTTAAAAATTAAATTGTAGTACAAATTTCACATCTCTGAATGAAATTTAAAAAAATTCAGAAGCGTAATGTTCATTCAATCTTGACAAGACAAATTTTAAAGTTATCCTACAAGGTATTTGTTAATGTTCTCCTTATCTGAGCAATGAATGAACCCAAGTCCAGCGGTCCCTAGACACATCTTGTCAACACGTCAGCAATCACGTTGATTTGTCCCGGACTAGCTTGAACTGTAAAGCTGAAGTTTTAAAGCCCATCTAGTGATCCTCTGGTTGGCTAGCTTATTTGTATTGATATAAGCTAGTGGGGAGTGATCTGTTAACAAGATGAATGATTTCCCAAGCAAGTGACGGGATAGTTTCGTTATGCAGAACACAATAGCTAGAGCTTCACGCTCTATCGTGGAATATTTCTGTTCTGCTGCGTTCAGCTTTCTGCTAATGTAGTAGACTGGTCTTAGCGTTGCATCACACTTCTGCATTAAAGTGCCTCCCACTGCTGTGGAGGATGCATCTGTTGCCAAGTAGAAAGGGTTTCTGATGTTTTAAACACATTGTTTGTTTTACATGTTTCGTATGTTCCTTCAGAGTTGAAGATAGTTTACTTCCTAGTCCAAACCTCCCGCAGGACGACGGGGTATGGGAGCGGGCAGGGTTTGAACCCTCGACCGTCGATAAATCCGAACGACAGTCTAGCGCGCAAACCGCACGACCAGGCAGCCATCCATGTCTGGAAGCTGGAGTACTATGTCGTCTGAGAAGACATTTTTAATGCTTTGCAGGCATTCCTGTAGTCTGGAGCTCCATGTGATCTTGTTAGGCATGCCTTTTTTTTTGTCAGACATAAATGGATAGCAGCACCAGGGACCAAGTTTTTTAAGAGAGAAAGTAGTGAATTAAAATGCTTCGAAAATAAGGGAATGCGCCGACCGAGGCTCGAACCCGTGACCTTCGACCACTTGGGTGGTAATTTGCATACGGCCGAAATGACTCTGGATCAGAAGAATGTTTTATTGGACATTCCGATGATCTAGAGGTTAAGTTCGCTTGGTGCTTTATCGCTAGGCGGTGGTGTCGAATACAGAGTCACGGGTTCGAGCCTCGGTCGGCGCATTCCCTTATTTTCGTAGCATGTAATTCACTACTTTCTCTCTTATAAAACTTGGTCCCTGGTGCTGCTAATCATTTATGTCTAATATATGTATGTATCACATTTGTTTCAGCACCTAGCTTCAACTCTATATTTACTTTTTTTTGTCAGTTCAATTAGAGGTTGTGTAATACTTGTGAAATTTGCCAGGAACCTTCTATAGTAATTACATAAACCTAAGATGCTTCGGACTTGTACCTTTGTTGTAGGTATTGTTAAGTTGAGTATCTTGCTTATGTTGTCTTGTAGTGGCCTGATTGTATTTTGTTGTATTCTGTGCCCTAGAAATTCAATGTCTGTTCTGGTGATTTTAACATTACTAGGTTTTATTGTAAGCCTGTTGTCTTGTAGTATCTGGAATACTTGTTGCAGACCAGCAACGTGTTCTTCTAATGTGTTGTGAAAGACACATTTGTCATCAAGATAGAAAATCACATCTGGTCTTTTCCCTAATAGTTTTGCCATCATTCTGTTGAAGGTCGCAGGTGCGTTACTAAGCCCGAAGCTCAAGTAATTCCATTGGTAATTAACCAAATGGAGTAATGAATGCTGTGAGTGGCTTAGCATCTTCGTCTAGTGGAATTTGCCATTAACCTCTGGCTAAGTCATGAGTAGTGGAAGATTGCGAGTTCGTATCTCGTCGGGGTCGCCAGTTGTGAAGAAACAAGTCCCTTTACGTTTTAAGTGCCTTATTAATTGCGAAACATTTCAACATAACATATATACACTGCAACGTTATATACAGATCTCCAACTTCACTCGCTGACTTTCTCTCTCTCTTGTTTACACATTCGTCACTTCCCCCAAGTCCCCTAACTCTCGATACCCAACTCATGACCGTGTGACACGGTTGACCACACAGTAACCGTGTCACAACAAGTATGTTTATGTTAATATTTATCTGTGACAACAGAGCACGTGTGGTATGCGCTCTGGACTGTTGTATTGATGGCCCCATGTTTGAATTCTGTCCGTCGCCATCCCCCGTCGACCTGCGGTAGGTTGGAGAAAGGATATAATAATCTTCATATCTAAAGGAACATTTAAAGCATGTCAAACATAAATATATAAACCATCAGCCTATCATACGTCGCCATTGTTAAAGCATCCTCGTTCCATATGCTAGGACAAATTTGTACAAGTGCTCCTTCCTAGTGCTATTAGAGCATGGAATGGGTTGCCTGAGCTAGCCAGGAAAACCAGTGACTTAGCAGAATTTAGGTCACTGGTTAACATGCATGACGCGTAGGACTTAATCATCTTCTTTTTGGAAGTAACGTCTGTATTATATAAGATAAGATAAGATTGCTATCTTTTTTTTTTTTATTTTTCAAACCTACATGCTGACCATTGAGTGGTGTCTACTATTCTTACAAGTCTGCGGCATCCACTTTGTTTACAAATGTTTGGTACTGTTTTTATTTTTAGCTAGACACGTGACCAATATCGACAAGATGTTTGAACCCTAAGGCTTTAATGACCATTCGTATCGTTGCAGCTCATGACACTTCTCAATTCGTAGCTCCCCATGAGCTGACCATTGAGTGGTGTCTACTATTCTTACAAGTCTGCGGTATCCACTTTGTTGACAAATGCTTGGTACTGTTTTATTTTTAGCTAGACACGTGACCAATATCGGAACCCTAAGGCTTTAATGACCCTTCGTATCGTTGCAGCTCATGGCGCTTCTCAATTCGTAGCTCCCCATGAGGTGATGAAGAGACAAACAAAGTCTGGGTTCACGTCCACAGAGAGTTCGGACATAGTGACTCGCCATAACAAGTTGAGAACTGATGAACCCAGCTCTGACATGTTGACAATGGTAGGTAATAGAACACATCTGACTGTTATCCTTTAAGTCATAAATTATTATTATTAGAAAAGAGCGAGTATTCATTCTCTGGCGAAGCCAGGGTCGAGTTTCGCTAAAGAGAAACAAAATTCATGGTAGTCCCTTTATCAGTTTCCACCGTGGAATTTTCTGGTGATGTGGCAGGTCTGCAGCAGTACCGCCCTCTGACAGGCAACGAGGATGTTCCTAGGAATGTTAAGGGCCTTGAAGGTATCTGTGAGGTCAGTTGTTATTATCCCCTCGGTTGATATTGCTCTGGCGCTGCTAGGTTCGAGTTTCGCAAAAGAGAAACAAAATTCATTGTAGTCCCTTTATTCCTTTGAGGAATTCTCTGGTGATGCGGCAGGCTGTAAAAGTGCCGCGCTTTGACAGGCAACGAGAATCTTCTTCTTATGATACCATGAAGGTATCTGTGAGGTCAGTTATCATTTTCCTTTCGGTTGATATAACAATGGGATATTAATTGATAATTTCCATAAACGCTTTATCTCCAAGCCTAGGCTCGCATATTTTCTTTGTTTTTCAGTTTTTCTTTTATTTTGGGACATTTTTACGGCGAGGTCAATAATGAAAGCGTTTTTTTTTTAAAATATAAACAGTAGACCAGGGCGATTAAAAGCTATAGTATTTTAGTTAAAATAAGCCTATCCCTGTACAATAAGTGATCAGTAGTCTGATTAACATCCAGTGGCGAGTATTTGTAGCCAAGTTTTGGTTATTAATTTTGCAACTTGGTTATGGCGACCCAGCTAGGCAGATTCTGATAAGGATTAATATTATTATTATTGAATCAGAAGTATTTAAAAACAGTTTAGTCTCAATTATCAAGACTTTGTGGCCCTGACCAAACCAAAAGTACACACAGGAAGTAAAAAGATCAAGTTTTAATTCCTTAGCTATTTTTTTTTAAATGCAGTCAGATTTCAGTCTGTGTAGAAAACCAAATGTCTGCCTAGCATTAAATGTCAGTGTTGACGATAGTCAGGGCTAAAAAAAAACGTTCTGTTATCTGGTCACAAGCTATAGTGATTAATTGGAGCATGCCAGATTGGTCTTTCGAAATTTTTTTTTGTAACACACACATATTACGTTGGTTGCTAACGGTAATGATAATTAGAGTACTTGTAACTTTAATCTCGTGTTCCTTTTTTTAAAATCAAAATGTATCACTACATTTTTACTAGACTCTATTTGTAATTTACTCTGGTATAGAAATCCACTGATGTCCCGAGACAACGATTAAAGAAAAATCAATCCGCGTGTCGGATGCCATTAATGTTTGTAATTTGATAAGGAAACTATAGAAACAAGACAACGTTACTTTGTCAGTCCAAGAATGGAAGTTAATGAAGTCATCCGCACCAAAATGTAGGACGTTAATGAAGTCATCCGCACCAAAATGTAGGACGTTAATGAAGTCATCCGCACCAAAATGTAGGACGTTAATGAAGTCATCCGCACCAAAATGTAGGACGTTAATGAAGTCATCCGCACCAAAATGTAGGACGTTAATGAAGTCATCCGCACCAAAATGTAGGACGTTAATGAAGTCATCCGCACCAAAATGTAGGACGTTAATGAAGTCATCCGCACCAAAATGTAGGACGTTAATGAAGTCGTCCGCACCAAAATGTAGGACGTTAATGAAGGGAAAATATGTAATTAATGTAATCAATCCAGACACAAGATTTGAAGACGTTTATAACAAAGAATTATTTGAAACACTGTTTGAGAATGACTTTGAAACACTGTTTGAGAATGACTTTGAAACACTGTTTGAGAATGACTTTGAAACACTATTTGAGAATGACTTTGAAACACTGTTTGAGAATGACTTTGAAACACTGTTTGAGAATGACTTTAAAACACTGTTTGAGAATGACTTTAAAACAATGTTTGAGAATGACTTTGAAACACTGTTTGAGAATGACTTTGAAACTCTGTTTGAGAATGACTTTGAAACACTGTTTGAGAATGACTTTGAAACACTGTTTGAGAATGACTTGAAAACACTGTTTGAGAATTACTTTAAAGCACTGTTTGAGAATGACTTAGAAACACTGTTTGAGAATGACTTTGAAACACTGTTTGAGAATGACTTTGAAACACTGTTTAAGAATGACTTTAAAACATTGTTTGAGAATGACTTTAAAACACTGTTTGAGAATCAATACTATGTGTGGATACAGAGAACATTGAAAAAACAAAGGACGATAAGATAAAGATTAATTCTAACTTCTAAGCCACCAAATTCCATTTCAGACCATGCGATCTAAAGGGCAGATGATGTAAAAGTTATCTGTTTCTGTGGCCCACGGTTAACGAGGGTATCATGTGGCCAGCACAATGACCAACCGCCTTTACTTTTCCCTATAACTGCTGGGTGGACTCAAAGATCACAAAATATAAAATTCTAGTCTTAACCAGGATTCGAATCCGGGACTTCCGGTTCGGAATCCAATAGCTTTACCCCCCATCCACCATGACAACAGCAAATACTACACGTCACTACACGTCACTACACACGTCACTACACACGTCACTACACGTCACTACACACGTCACTACACACGTCACTACACGTCACTACACACGTCACTACACGTCACTACACGTCACTACACACGTCACTACACACGTCACTACACACGTCACTACACACGTCACTACACGTCACTACACACGTCACTACACACGTCACTACACGTCACTACACACGTCACTACACGTCACTACACACGTCACTACACACGTCACTACACACGTCACTACACGTCACTACACACGTCACTACACACGTCACTACACACGTCACTACACACGTCACTACACACGTCACTACACACGTCACTACACGTCACTACACACGTCACTACACACGTCACTACACGTCACTACACACGTCACTACACGTCACTACACACGTCACTACACACGTCACTACACACGTCACTACACACGTCACTACACACGTCACTACACGTCACTACACGACCAGGTAGCCATTTCGTTATTAGTGGAAACATATACATTTTAATAATTACAAAGTAATAACTTTATTGTTGTCTTTCTACCAGGCCTGGAACTCAGCTCTAGAGAGCAATGCTCAAACACATGCAGCTAAATGTAACTTCACACACAGCACTGGAGAGTTCAGGTCAAATGTGGGAGGATTTTCGTATGCGGGAGAGAATCTGTTCGCATCATCAGGTGGGGACTTGTTGTGTGTCGATAGTGCTACGTGTTCTCCGAGCTCTATTTTGAGAACCACAGTTTGAGAACCACTAGACCACAGTCGTATATATTATACCTAGAATGGACATAGAGGTCTCTAGCACTACACAAAAAGTGTCGTGAAAAACTTCTAAAAAGCTGAAACAAGGCGTTGTTTGGTGTATTGGTAATAAGATGAAAAGTTGTTTATAGAATATATACCTCTGCGATCTGATCATTATCTATAGTTCCATGTTAGAATAAATATTTGTATCCGTTTTATAGTCTAGGTATAATATATATATATAGGTCTGAGCACTAGACCATATGGAGCTCGACCTAGCTACCACGAACATGACCCTAGTTATGTTTTTAATCTATCGTCGCGTTACTACAGTAATTCCCAATGATGCTACTTCAACGCGCCAGCCTATTAAATCACTATATCTGATGTTTGTAAAATGTTTTACATGTTTCGGATGTTCCTTCAGAGTTGAAGATAATTACTTCCTAGTCCAAACCTCCCGCAGGACGACGGGGGATGGGAGCGGGCAGGGTTTGAAACCTCGACCATGAATCTGAACGACAGTCCAGCGCGTAAACCGCACGACCAGGCAGCCATCCTTAGTGTCACCACCTCAAAGTTGGTGCCCTAGAGTAGAAACCCTAATTCTATATTGTAAATGATAATTCCATATTGTGAATCTTATTCACAAACTCATGTTGCCCTAGGGTGAACACTTTTGACCTTAGGTGAACCAGAGAGTTAAAGGCAGTCAGTCCACATAGGGATCTTGTAGCAAGCACTTGATAGAGTCACTTAATATATAAGCAGTAGAGTTAGATGTTTAAAGTAGTTGGTTATAAAATAGTTACTAAGTTGTTATATTGGTGATATTTCTGTTGGATTAATACTGACCATTCCTGGGTCGAATTGTATATCGTATTCACCATGTGATGTTATATTAAACTTATTTGTGTCTGCTACATCCAGCGTCATTTCATTATTCTGTGATTTATAACCGGAACCCAATGTCACCACCACGCCTACATTGATAAACCGACAATAGTAGCACAGCATCAAGCATAACCACAGTGACATTCATCATATCTAAAATAACTCGGTGACACTTAGCCATCTGTTTTTGGATTATGTTTTTAATCTAGCGTCGCATCACTACAAAGATTCACTATTGTACTACTTCTACACGTCAAGTTCCATGATTGAATCACAACATTTGTTTTTGTCCCAGTTTTTAATCTGTAAAATATAATCTATAACAATGATATAATATGATAATGATACAATATAACAGCGGCACACTAATTACTAACATCGCTTTTAAAAGTGTAATGATTGCATTAGTATTTTTAGGAAAACTACGGACAGTAGTAGTGACATGCGATGAAAGGGTCATCGTGTCTTAAATGTTTCTTTTCTTCCCTAGGAACTTTGAATGTGACTAGTTTCGTAGACGGTTGGTACTCGGAGAAAAAGAACTACAATTTTGATGCCAACAGCTGTTCCGGAGTATGTGGACATTATACACAGGTGAGTCCAGAGCTTTGTACAGGGGTGAGTCTTGGACATTATGCACAGGTGAGTCCAGAGCTTTGTACAGGGGTGAGTCTTGGACATTATACACAGGTGAGTCCAGAGCTTTGTACAGGGGTGAGTCTTGGACATTATACACAGGTGAGTCCAGAGCTTTGTACATTGGTGAGTCTTGGACATTATACACAGATGAGTCTTGGAAATTATACACATGTGAGTCCAGAGCTTTGTACAGGGGTGAGTCTTGGGCATTATACACAGGTGAGTCCAGAGCGTTATACAGGGGTGAGTCTTGGACATTATACACAGGTGAGTCCAGAGCTTTGTACAGGGGTGAGTCTTGGACATTATACACAGGTGAGTCCAGAGCTTTGTACAGGGGTGAGTCTTGGACATTATACACAGGTGAGTCCAGAGCTTTGTACAGGGGTGAGTCTTGGACATTATACACATGTGAGTCCAGAGCTTTGTACAGGGGTGAGTCTTGGACATTATACACAGGTGAGTCCAGAGCTTTGTACAGGGGTGAGTCTTGGACATTATACACAGGTGAGTCCAGAGCTTTCTACAGGGGTGAGTCTTGGAAATTATACACAGGTGAGTCCAGAGCTTTGTACAGGGGTGAGTCTTGGACATTATACACAGGTGAGTCCAGAGCTTTGTACATGGGTGAGTCTTGGACATTATACACAGGTGAGTCCAGAGCTTTGTACAGGGGTGAGTCTTGGACATTATGCGCAGGTTAGTCCACAGCGTTGTACAGGGGTGAGTCTTGGACATTATACACAGGTGAGTCCAGAGCTTTGTACAGGGGTGAGTCTTGGACATTATACAGAGGTGTGTCTCGGGCATTATGCACAGGTGAGACTCTGACATTATACGCAGACAATTTTAGGACATTGTACACAGGTCAGTGATAGAATCGTACTTTACTATAGAAGATACCGTGATTTGCTACTGTAACATAGAACTTGAAGAGAAAGTGGCATGCTACATTTTGTGGGCGAGGAACCCAAAGAAAAAGGTAAGATAATGAATAGAAGATTGAGAGAGGTTTGGGGATAAACAGAATAAGTTATGTTACATTCACCTGTCCCTTAGTCTATTGGACCGTTGGGGCACCACATAAGATCTATAAACCGTCTTTTTCCATTCCCATTGTATTTTGCCTTGACTTGAATTTCTTTTAAAGACAGGCTCGTCCATTCTTTGATGTCTTTCCATCGCTTTCTCTGCTTTATATTCTTTTCGCTGGTAGGCCTTCAGTTACCTGCAGAAACGTCTTTACATGCCCTGGGGACCTCGTGATATGGCCAAACAGTTAAATTTGCCTTTTTTTTTTGGACAGTGGTCAGCTGGTAATCGGTGGCCCAATCGCCGTTTGGGAATCAGGCCTCACGAAGCAATGTTTATGACGCTAAACTGTGACGTCATTGTGGCCAACTAAAAAGAGCAGCAGTTAATGTTAATAACCATTCTGCAATATGACTGCTAGTTAGTAGCCCATTTGTTTTAATTAAGAGTTTAGTTGCTACACTGTCATTGTAGCGAAGTGCTAAAAACTTCCACCATATTGATATTATTTGGTGCTATAAACGATAGTGTTTAGAAACTGATTATGTAGTGCTAAAAAAGTACACAGATCATATATCTTTGTAAAATACATAGCTTAACAACACTTCCTGTATTCCGACACAGGATAACCAAAAAAAAAACACTTCCTACCGGTATATATAGTTATTCGCCATACATGAAAATCTCTAATAACTACATCGCTTCTTCTGTATATTACCCAAGTATAAATTGGAATGAATTTTGTTGCTATAGGTGGTGTGGGCCAACTCTTCAGCCATTGGATGTGGTGTTCAGATGTGTCCAGTTCTTGCGAGCACAGACTTGAAAAACAGCTACTTTGTCGTCTGCCAGTATGGACCCGGGTAAGGACCAACTGAACACTTCTACAACTAGTGTTAATGCACTAGGTCTAGTGAGAATTTGAAAACACGAGCTTATTCTGTTGACCTTTTTAATACATTCACGTGACCTAACATTGCTTTCTTGTTTGTTTGTTTTTTATTATCAGAGGTAATATCGATGGGATGAGGCCATATACTAAAGGTAATTCTGATTTGACATTATCGATAAAGCTAAAATTATGAGTACTGTTAATTTGAAGGGCATTGGTGGCTGGTTGGTAAAGCACTTGGGTTCGAATCGGTGTAAACTGAAATTTTGAATTTTGGATTTTTTTACGAAACCCCTGAGTCCCCCCCCCCCTGTTGTAAACTTCTGGCATAGACTTGATGAGCATACAAGGCGAAGTCTAACAACCATTCAAAACAACGGGAACTAATTAAAAGAAAAATATTTTAATTAATCAGCCAGAATAAGCTGTAAACAAAACCATTGAACACTGGACTATTACATCTGCTACAAACTATAAACGGCCTTCTATAGTACATCTACTATTTAGTCTCAGACTCAGACAACAATAACAATGACATAAGTGTCGTAGCTCCACATTAATCAATAGACCATTGAAATCAAACAAATAAACATAGAAATTAGAATTATTCGTGATACTTTTAAACCAAGATTCTGTTCCCTATCTACAATACAATATATTCGTATATACAAGTACAATCACCACAGTTACTTGAATTGGATTACATTTTACTATTTAGATTACCTAATCAAACGTAGTCTCTACAGCAGTGATGCCCAAAATACGGCCCGCGGGCCAGATCCGGCCCACGTCGTGGTTCCATCCGGCCCTCCGAAACGTCGTTGTATAAAATTAAGTGGTTTAAAAGTATATCGTTACCTACGTTAGGGCTCTAATTTATTCTCTAATGGATAGCTACCACAGCCTTTAACATTTGTGCGTTTATGAGATGGGACTCTGAATCAACCAGGAAAAGTGAGAGAACCTTTACTTGCTTGCAGAACATTATAAAAAGTCACAAGTTTGTTCCTTAAAATGTGGCTGTTTAAAAAACAACAACAACAACGTATAAACGGCATTCTTGATTTTTAGCTGCCAATAAAAGATTGTTAAACTACAGGTAATATATCCACGTGTTTCCACGTTCTAATAGTTCCAGGTTCATTACATTTTCATTTCTGTATCTTTTTGTTGATGTGGCCCGCGACACGAATGCTGGAAATAAAAATGGCCCGCAGGATGAGTAAGGTTGGGCATCACTGCTCTACAGGATAGTGTTAATTGTTCAAGCTTCCAGTATCTTTGAAATACACTTTAACGTCATGATTTTCAAATAGTCTACAGCAGTGGTGCCCAAAGTACGGCCCGCGGGCCAGATCCGGCCCGCGACGTGGTTCTATCAGGCCCGCTGAAACGTCAGCACAAATTGTAGACAATACCCCCTTCTTAAAAAAAAGGTTGAAATACTTTTACAAATGTTTGGGCTCTCACGTTTCTCTGCTAGGTTTGTAACATGACCTTTATCATTTTTCGTTTACGACATGAGACTCTAAATGTAGAATTTACCAGAAAAAAGTGAACGGGTCTTTGCTATTGAAACATGATAATATGCCAACATATTTGATTTGTAAATAAAATGTGGCTGTTTAAAAAAACAGCCATATGTATAACAGTATTATGAACAAATATGACCGCAAATAAGAGATGATTGATGGGGAAAGTTATGAAAGAGAGAAAAGAAAATGAGTTGGTGGTAAAACTAGCTACAATGTGGCTCACATTTGAAGTAGAAAAATGAAGCCACTTTCCGACGCGTAAAAAAAGAACAATTTCCAATGTCTAGTCATTAATGTAAGTTTCCAATCAAATAGTTTCAAGTCCATTTCATTTCGTTTTTGTACCTTATCGGTCATGTGGCCCGCGATACGAGTGTCGGAAATATAAATGGCCCGCAGGATGAATAAGGTTGGGCATCACTGGCCTACAGGAATAAGATCCAAGTCCAGCAGTCTTTACTGATCTCAGTGTAACTTTATGTTTATAGAACAATATGACTTTGGAACAATATAACAATGACTTAACATGACATGACAATGACAGATTATGACATGACAAAGACACAATATGACAAAGACACAATATGACAAAGACACAATATAACACTATGTCAATGACGTGTATAGGCACAAAATATGATACAAACATAAAATGATACTGTTACGGTATGACAGTGGCACAATAAAGATAAAGGCACATTCCTCGTCCCATATCCTAGGACAAATTTGTACAAATGCTCCTTCTTCCCTAGTGCAATTAGGGCATGGAATGGGTTGCCTGAGCTAGCCAGGAAAACCAGCGACTTGGCATAATTTTAGTCATTGGTTAATATGCATGACTGAATGCATGGCGCGTAGGACGTAATCATCTTCTTTTTTTTGAAGTAATGTCTGTATTATATAAGATATGATAAGATAATATCACAATGACATATGTGTCAGTGACTATGACTTTACTAAGTTGTAATTTATTGACCTCTACTTCGTCCAGTCTCCAGACGACATTTTTCTAGACTATAACAGTAAGAGACGTTCTCCTTTCAGTCCTTGACATCTATGGGGCTGATGTCTGTTTCTGTGGCCCACGGTTAACAAGGGTGTCATGTGGCCAGCACAACGACCAACCGCCTTTACTTCTTCCCAACTAATGCCAGGTACCCATTGGAGCTGGGTGAACTAGGAGGCGACCAAAGATCGCGAAATTAAAAAATCCCAGGATTCGAACCCGGGTCTCCCGGTTCAAAAACCAAGCGCCTTACCGCTCAGCCACAATGCCTTCCTTTTAGACTATACGTTACTAATCTATATTTTACTAACTAGATTCTAAGTCTTAAGAAACACTGGCAAATAATTGTTTCTCAAATAATTTCATTCTACAATTTGTTTTTCTTTTTTTTCAGCTTCATCGTCTGCACGTTTCCCGCCAAATGTAACTCTGATCAGTTGTCTTCTCCTGCTTTTGAATATCTTTTTGGTTGGACATAAGTGAATTCTGACACTATAACAAACGAAATGTTATGGACTTAATGGAACAAACAGTCTTGTTCATTTTTACTTTATTTTTTTTTTCATGTCTATAGTTAATATCCAGTGGCGTAGCTAGGGTGGGGAGGGAGGTCCGAAGTCGAAAGTCCCACCGAACCCCATAAATGAATGTACTATTTTTTTTGTTTACATTAAATATTAAATATTTCGACACTGCCATGTAATCTTACTATTCAGGTGAAGTAAAAAATACTAGACAGCATCGATCTACATGATGTTATAGATGTCTTTACTGCACAGAAAGCACGACGTGAGGCGTTTTGAATGGACCTCATTCACTAACCGTAAACAAACAATATTTAGCCACGTGGTGCTCTATCTCTTCTATATAATTTACGAGCTCATGTTTAATTCATGATGGATGTCACGTGACAGTTTTTTTTCGTTGTTTTATCAATATGATCACGTGACTAAATGTTGTTTGTTTACGATTGGTGAATGAGGTCCATTGGGATTTGTCACTTGTCTCGCCAATAAACTACGGTATTAGTCATTAAAAGAGGTTTAATTTTTTGGTTCATTTTACTTCTATACTGTACCAATTGGAATTTAGACTTGTATATTTGTTAAGTACATTATCTCATGTCATGATGTCGAATGTCGAAATGCAGGGGTTCTAAAAAGGATAAATTCCCGACCCCCCGGCCCCCAAATTTCTAACTACGCCTTTGTTACGATCTGTGATATATCTATTTACTTTAGTTATTGTACACATATATATATGTGACTCAGTTTATTTTTATGACTTGTGACATTTTTGTCAGTCCAATAATTTAATAATTATATTAATATGATTGTTAAAAATATTTGTTTTCAACGCAATTATGTAGATGAAGCATAAGTATTGTTGACAGATGGCAAACTATTATTATGAACATTATGCACCTCTATTCAGTTTTGACGTAAGATTTATTATTTAAGACAGACCGCTGAATCAATAAGAAAGTCAACCTTGATCTTCGAGCTACTGCCATCTTGTAGCTGAGTTGAACACAAGATACAGAAACAGAAGACATTAAAATGTTTGATTTGTACTACTCTGTAATGTTTTAAGTTTATTTACAAAAGTGCCTCAACATTTATTTTGTAAAGCAGAACTGTGATTTTATTACTGTAAACATTATTTTTCATTTATTCATATTGTTGTTTACTTTGCCATTCTAATTTTCTTTTTTTTTTTAACAATGACACTAATTGATATGTTTTATAGTTGAACCTATTTAAACATAGCCAACACTGCACAAACACTGTGGTGAATAAGCCAAAAATAAATGTCCCGTAATATATATATATAGGTCTGTGTTTGATTTTTTCTTTTTATGTCTTTTACAATAAACAAGGTATTGCGTCATCATTTCCTGTCTACTTTTGACGGGGTTTCTTTGCTGCTTTCATTTGTGAGTATACGTTGAAGGCTACTTGACACGCTGACAGTCTGGTATCCTCAATAAATTAAGATGAACCTCGCCCACTTGAACCTGTATTAACTGTTGAAGACTTTTGGGAGAGAATATTGATGAATATAATTAATATAGGATGTATCTTTAGAGAGCCCCCACGGAAACGCTTCAAAGACCAGCTCAGGCGTCAACTTGCCTTGGCTGGCATAGAAGTGAGCACCTGGCTGCATGCGGTGTCGGAACGAGACAGCTGGAGGTCACTCACGAAGGCCGCGGGATACACATTTGAGACCAAAAGAAATTCTGCTGCCGAGGACAAACGCAGACGACGAAAAGAAAATCTAAATCGACCACCTGCAGACAATGGTTATGCTTGCCCTGGATGTTGCAAAATATGCAGGTCACAGCTGGGGCTGCGCAGCCACGGGAAATACTGTACTCCTCATTAATCTTCGGACTCGAAGACAAGCCTTATTATCTTTAGAGGTTAAACAGCTTGGCTACCTATTCTAGGAGGATCGAGTTTGAAACCTGACTCGAGCTGGGTTTTATTTTGCTGAGCGTCAAAAGGCAGCACGGAAACCTTCTTCTCTCCCCCCCCCCCCTTTCCCACTTGTCTCGATCTGATACTTGAATATCGATTATTATTTTCTGGGAAGCGTTAATGAAACAATTCACAAAGACTTTCATTGGATATTTCATGAGAATTTCAAACACACTTATCTCCTTTTTTGTTTAGTTATCGAACTTTTAAAGGCTTAGTTTAATTTTTTTTTTTTTTGTTTTGGATATTTCGAATGTTCCTTCCGATTTTATTTTTACATCCTGGCCCAAACCTCCCGCTTTACCTCGGGAGATGGCAGATGGAAAGGTTTGAACCAATGACCATCGAGACGCCAGTCCAGAGCACATACCACACGACCAGACAGCAATAAATGCATCAATATAGAAAAAGAATAACAAGCAATAATATGGAGGCGAGAGAACATTTAAAAAAAAATGAAAAATTTAGGAATAAAAAAATAAGGCAATTGTGAGTGATTTTAAAGTAGAAGATAAACGAATCAATATCTATAAAGCTCTATTGGAAGATCCCTATTGCCAACTTAAAAACTAAAACACATTGTTATACCAGCTAAAGAGCTTAGAGCTTAGATATAAAGGCCAACTCAAGAAAACATTAAGAAACTGGAACAGACACAAAATAGAGCATTGAGATTCATAACAAACGAATATTCACATTTGACTAGAGTAACACCTTTAGTAAAATCACTAAATTTAGAAAGCCTTCAGGACAGAAGGCTCAAAAGTAAAGTAGCAATCATACATAAAACACTGAACCATAATCTTCAAATACAAAAACAAAATCTAATAAAATACTCTGAAAGATACACATATGCTAGGACAAATTTGTACAAATACTCCTTCTTCCCTAGTGCTATTAGAGCATGGAATAGGTTGCCTGAGCTAGCCAGGAAAACCAGTGACTTGGCAGAATTTAAGTCATTGGTTAATATGCACGACTGAATGCATGACGCGTAGGACGTAATCATC
This sequence comes from Biomphalaria glabrata, assembly GCF_947242115.1. Taxonomy (NCBI): domain Eukaryota; kingdom Metazoa; phylum Mollusca; class Gastropoda; family Planorbidae; genus Biomphalaria; species Biomphalaria glabrata. The sequence goes on from NC_074717.1 coordinate 44,004,508, forward strand.
TTCTTTTTTGAAGTAACGTCTGTATTATATAAGATAAGATAAGATGGAGGCGTGATGGCTTAGTGGTCAATCGCTTGGATACCGAACCAACAGGTGAAAACTTGGATTTTTAATTCCGGAATTTTTAAGACACCTCCTGAGTCCACCCAACTCCAATGGGTACCTGAGTTTAGTTAGCGGTTAGTCGTTGTGTTGGCCACATGGCACCCTCCTTAACCATCGGGCATAGATGAATAACCGCCAAACACCAGGAGAGGAACACATTACAGCATTGCTAATTAAATAGGTAAGGGGGGAGGCATGAATGCCGTGTGGTAAAACGATTGGTTTACAAACCGAGAGGTCCGGGTTCAAATCACAGTGAAGACTGGGATTTTTATTTTCGGGATTTTTGGGACGCCCCTGAGTCCACCCAGCTCTGATAGGTGCCTGACTTAAGTTGTGAAAAGTAAAGACGGTTGGTCGCTGTGCTGGCCACATGACACCCTAGTCAACCGTTGGCCAAAAAAAAAACAGATGGAAGGATGTGCTGAAGCAGGCCAGAGCCCTCCTAGGGCTGTGGAGCCACTGGGATAGATGGATAAGTCAGTCCAACTATGATGGGTAGTTGACATCAGGTACATAAAGTAAAAACAGTTAGTCATTGTGCTGGCTACATGACACCTCACCGTTGGCCAGTACGTAATATTACCTTTAAATTATTTGCCTCTTAGATCGTAAGGTCTGAAAAGGTACTTTACTTTTTGAGACACATATTAATGTTTAGAAGATGAGCACTTTACATATTTATGCTATGTTAGTGTATCGCCTTTTTCATTAAGAGAGTTCATGGTTTGAGAGTATTTGAAAATGTTACATCCTAACGTTATTCTTAAATTAATTCAATGATAAGTAATTACGTTGAAACCATAAAATAAGGCTTGTCTTCGAGTCCGAAGATTAATGAGGAGTGCAGTATTTCCCGTGGATAGAGAGCCCCAGCTGCTACTTACATATTTTGCAACCTCTAGGGCAAGCATAACCATTGCCCGCCGGTGGTCGATTAAGATTCTCTTTTCCACATCTGCGTCTTTCCTCGGCAGCGGATTTTCTCAAATGTGTATCCCGCGGCCTTTGTGGGTGACATCCAGCTGGTTCGTTCTAAGGCCGCATTCAACCAGGTGCTCTCTTCTATGTCCGCTAAGGCAAGTTGACGACTTAGCTAGTCTTAAAGCGTTTCCATGGGGCACCTCTGTCTCACCCCCTCGTGATACCTGTGGTCAGCCTCTCAATAACCTGGGTACTGTAAAACTAGCAAAACTTAGCCCTAATTTAAAATTCCCAAAACACGGTTTGTTACAACTTTACGTAGATGGAAAACTCGAATAAATTCATACGGTCAAAATATTGTTTCGTTTATTTTCATTTGAATGGCAACTTAGGGCCCCCTACTCGTCACTGGCTCCTTAACCCCCCGCCCCCCTACTCGTCACTTTTTCGTGTGCAGTGAACCCAATAAACATGGATGAAACAAAAATTATGCGAGTACGATATATGAGAACGAGACGCCCGCTGTAAGGCGCTGCCTCGTTGTGCCTAATGCAGATAAGCCAAACGGGGGTAACTCTCAACGAAATCCGATAACACAGGCAATAGGCCAAACCAGCGATGCCCAACCAGATGCGACCTGCGGGCCATTTTAATTTCCGACACTCATGTCGCGGGCCACATGACCGAAATGTACAAAAACGAAATGAATTTACCTAAACCAATTTTATTAGAAACTTGTGGATCTAGTAGTTACATTAAATAATGGGATTGGAAGTTTATCTCTGTTTTTACGCGTCTGAAACTGGCTTCATTTCTCTACTTGAAATGTGAGCAACATTGTAGCTAGCTTTACCAACGACTTATTTTCTTGTCCCTTTTTTGTTAATATTCCCATTGATCCTCCTATCTCTAGACGTAGTTTAACAATCGCGTCCAATTTGTTTTATAATGCTGTTTATATGTTGTTGTTTTTAAAACAGCCACTGTTTACAAAACAAATATGTTGGCTGGTTATCATGTTGCACAAAAAGGTAAAGATACGTTCAAATTTTCCTGGTAGTCTCTAAATTCAGAATCCACTTTTAGTTTCTTCGGCTCTACCATTTCATAAACGTACACATGTTCAATGTCATGGTACCAGTCCATCAGAGAAAAGTAGGGGCTCCAACTTAGATAAAGCAACATTTTTCAACCTTTCGGTTTTTGTTTGGGATGGAAAGGGAATTTTTTTTCAATTTGTACCGGTGTTTCGGCGGGCCGGATGAAACCACGCCGCGGGCCGGATCTGGCCCGCGGGTCGTATTTTGGGCATCATTGGGCCAAACAATTGAAGTAAGTCGACGCTGAAACCGCATGTCGAACAAGAAGCTTAATAAAAACGAAAGGAACCGTCGAATGTCGTCAAGCTAAATCTCTACATTTATAGAAGCTCCTTATCTCAAAGCCGTCAAAAATAGTCTGTTTACATTGGTTGATATTTTGCTATTCTTCCTCAAATACTTAGTTGAAAAACTGACATGAAATCCTCGTATTGATGGAAAAAAAAATCAAACAAAGCATTATGATTTATTAAAAGAATATAAAACTAAGATGTTATTCAACCTTGCTTAGGCCAATAATAGAATATTAAAAATAGAATATAAAAAATCAAACAAAGCATTAGGGTTTATTAGGATAGGATTCCATAAATCAAATAAGAACATAAAACTAAAATGTTATTTAACCCTGGTTAGGCCAATAATAGAATATGCATCCTCTGTTTGGGACCCCTCAAATCAAGAAAACAATAAGAAACTGGAACAGACACAAAATAGAGCAGTGAGATTCATAACGAATGAATATTCATATTTGACTAGAGTAACACCTTTAGTAAAATCAATAAATTTAGAAAGCCTTCAGGATAGAAGACTCAAAAGTAAAGTAGCAATTATACATAAAACACTGAACCATAATCTTCAAATACAAAAACAAAATTTAATAAAATACTCTGAAAGACACAAAGATAAAGGCACATTCCTCGTCCCATATGCTAGGACAAATTTGTACAAATACTCCTTCTTCCCTAGTGCTATTAGAGCATGGAATGGGTTGCCTGAGCTAGCCAGGAAAACGAGTGACTTAGCAGAATTTAGGTCATTTCTTAATATGTATGACTAAATGCATAACGCGTAGGACGTAATCATCTTCCTTTTTTGAAGTAACGTCTGTATTATAGAGGATAAGATAAGAAATACAAGTCTAGTTTTTACTAGTCGCGTCATTGTCTCTAAGTCGAAACTTCCCTTTCTACGAAACAAATAACTAATTTCTAATCGTGCCATAACACCGCATCAGACTCGATCAGTCGGTACTTGATCAGCTGGGTACGTTAATGGACCTAAGCAGCATCATAGAAAACAATTCTGGGGAGGGGGGGGCTGTCATGACATAACATGCCAACTAGGAAATGCACGAATAATTGTTAATCTTACGGCCTATTCGGACAATCTAAGCTACTGGTATCAGCCTGCCATTGAGAGAAGTTCTAAACAAGGCAAAAAAAAAAAAAGGGAGGAATGGAGGAAGACGGTCGACAAATCTTGCCTGGTGCCCCAACGGTCCAACAGACACAAACTAAATGAAACCTAAATTTTGCTCAGCGGAATTGGCTAAGATCAATTTAAAGAGATCCGGTCACAAAACAAAGAAATCCTCTCCCTAACAGGCGCTCGACAACGTAATGAGGTTGAGACCGAGCGTCACATGAGGGTTGTAAAACATGTCCTCAAGGAAAATGAATCGCGGGAACCTTGGAGGTCAGATAAAAGGAAAAAAAGCATCCAGGGACGTCCTCGTGTAACATTTCACCGCAACTTCATGAAGCAGCTGAGGGCAGTGGACACTAGTTGGGGAAAGACATTGCTGGAGACAGCTTGGCGCCTAAAGCGACGATCAGAGATCTAAGCATGTATATAAGTAATAAATACTAATGTAGCGGAACGCAGGCAAGGCTACATATATAAACAAGTATTATATACAAATTTTCTAATGAGAGAAAATGGTGAATGTAAAAAAAAAATTGACAGTCCTGACAAGGTTACGAACCTAATAAAGCTAATGCCAGGCATTCATTTCATTTCCATGTGATGATCAATAGTCGCTTCGCGACTGAAGGAGGCCATATATTGGTTATTAATTATTTTGTTTGATATTGAGTAAGGTAAATAACTTCTACAATATTGAGAGATATTGTCGTACGTGCGGAGTTCTTCCCCTTAGATAAGCTTTGTTTTTTTTTTGTTTTTTAAAGGATTTTAATATTTCGTTTGTGTTCCTTTCCTTTTCTTTTCTTCGTGTTGCTCAAAAAGCCATTACAAGTCAATCTTTAAGTTTTAACAGGATACAAGACTCAATAATGTCAACAGTGTTATCGTCTGCATAGTATGAGGGACCTCGGTGTTGCACTATTATTGATGACATCAAACTGCTTGATGTTAATTAAAGCTGTGCTGCTTTATTGTTATTAAATGACTCAGACAGATTGGTTTTCAAGACTAGATCATTATCGAAGCACAATAAATCGATTCCAATCAATTGTTTGAGCCACGCCCTTTTTTAAAAATTCTGATTGACAGACAGGGGAATAGCCTATATATAGTTAGCCATAAATTGAATTCTATAAAGGAGTATTCTCAGTTATATACTAACAAGGGGAGAATGACTGCATTTAAAATTTTGTTCTTTTTACTGGTTATCTGTTTGTGCGGATTTAATACCAGTAATTGTCTCGGTAAGTTAAAGTAGATATGGTTCAAATCTATGTAACATTCTGCGGTGTTCTACATTGCTCAAGATATTTTATAAAAACATAAATATAAATCTCTATTGCTACACTGTTACTATTTTTTTAAACACTACCTCTATTCAAGCTATTCCTACATGGAACTTAGGTAGAGGAACCTGGATCCAACATAAATATACAACTACCTTGTTGGTCACATGGGTAAAACTGTAGTTTCATCGTTATAATTTTTCAAAGTAAAAATAAATAAATAAATGTCAATGTGGTTTGACTGGACTTAGAAAGAAAAACATGGCGTAGTCAGCTATAGTGTACAGAAATTATACTATAACGGTAAATTTAAAGTTGATTGAATTTCGTTGAAATCTAAGATTTACTAACATTTTTTTTACAAAAATCTAATATAGATAACATCTATGTGAGCAGCCGAACATTCCGTGCACACATAGGTCTCACCAGCCACATTAGGAGGCACAAAACCCCCAGTGCAAAGCCTTCATCCCTCTTGATAACAAAAGTGGTCAACAGCGAACTATGATGGACGAACTATATACATGTACATTAATTTATGTATCTATGGTAATATAGCATGCAGCTGTTTTAGAAAAAGATAAAAATGTAAGAGAGATTGTATTAACATAGAAAGATATAAAATATCGATATATCTATATCTATGTCTATCTATCTAAGACTAAGACTAAGACTAAGACTGCTTTATTGATCCTTACGGAAATTTGTTGTGATTACAAGGACTCTTTTCTCATCTATCTATCTATCTATCTATCTATCTATCTATCTATCTATCTATCTATCTATCTATCTGTCATACTAACTAATACATTTACAAAAGCAAAGTTTATTTTGTTATCAAGAGAAAAAACAAATGTAGTATATTGTATACATATAAGTTAAACATTGTTTAAAACACCAGGTAATTAGTAGCTGACCTGAAACTATTTGATTAGAAGCCCGTGGAACTAATACTTACATTTATTAATGGGATATTTCACGTTCATCTTAATTTAGACGCGCCAGAAAATGGCTCCATATATCTACTTGAATAATGAACAACAATGTAGCTACCTATATCACCGACTCATTTTCTTGTGGCTTTTTGTTCAATATTCCCATCAATCCTACAATCTCTAGGCGTAGTTTTACAATTTTTCATTCGCTGTTCAAATCAATGATGCAATGATATTGATCTTTTTTTTTTTAAAGAACTGGTTTGATCCTATTGTTAGACAAGACTTGCTGTCAAAATCATCATTCAAGATGCAGAAGTAATAAAATTACAAAGAAAGCTAGATGAACATCTTAGAGTAATAAATCTGCCAGTCTCCTCATTTTAGGCTTAGAATATATATATTATATTTCTTAAGACAAAAATGTTTATTTTTTAAGGTTATCGTAGTACAGATTCTCATTTGTTTTTTTTACTCACATAAAAAAAGAAATAAAAGAACAATTTCACAAAATGCACCCAGGAGGTTTCGAACCATATACCTTAGGCTCTAAAACAAAATGTTCAACGTAATTACCACAGGAACAATGTTGATATTACAAATTAAGGTTATATAAACATACTTCCAGAAAAAAATGTTTTCTTTATAAGAGATAAATCTACAAAATTTTTCTATACTTTTTTACAAAATACTACTTCAATATTTCTTCAAAATGCAGAAATGTATAAAAATTAAATCATTAGATTTGATATAAAACAGTTTAGTAAAATAAAAGTTAATGTTTTATGTAGCTAACCTTTAAACTTAAAAAACTACTAATTTTTAATATAAATTAAAAATAGATGACATCTTTTTGCAACAGTTATCAGCCTTTGACGATGACCTTTCGGTACATTATTTTCGTAGTACAATGATATAGAGAACTCTATGGACATTTTAAATAGCAAAATTTTGCATTTTTTGTCCAAATAAATTTTTATTTCAAGTGCGTAGAAAAAATATCATAACATACATAAATTCTATTTTAACATTACATATTATAAAAATTTTAACAAACAAAATATATTTTATTTATCTATTTAAAACACAATAATAAAAAAATTAAACTTGTACTGTTTGAATAATAACCAATTTTTTATTGAATACTTTTATTATAAACTAATGAAAAAATTGTCTGTCTAGGGTACGGATGCTACTTGTAAAAAAAGTGAAACGGCTTATAACAATTTTAACGTGAACTGTTGTGTAAGCTGCAAACTTACAGTAGTGTCTTATGCTTTGATTGGAAAGGCAATCCCTTCAGTACTGAATAACCATGTATATTTCTTGGAATCTTTGGGCTTCTATAGGAAACAATGACAGATCCTTCCGAAAGAATCCCAATAACTTCGTTCGTCTACAACAATGGACAACCCAGTGATGGTCAAGCTTGGACAGTTTATGAACAATTTTAACGTGAACTGTTGTGTAAACCGTAAAACCTTTGTTAGTGTCTCATGTGTTGTGGCTATGTAATCACTTCAGTACTGAAAAAAAAAACACTATTTGTCACCATCTTGTATACGTGGACAGGGAAAATACAATACATAGCCAAAGAAGCTTGTCAAAAACGCATCCTTTCCAGTCAGTGGCGTAGAAACATGCTTATAGTTCGACAGTTACGCAAAGCAGAGATTATACCCTGCATTAGGAACGCCCTTGCGAAAGGGCCACTACTTTGGCAAGCTGAAAGTTGATAGGCATAGCAAAGGTGACTCCTGAAAACGTTTAAAGACCATAGATGCAGGCAGCTTACAATCAAGGCAGTTGGAGATGCCTTTTAAAATTAAACCTTGATACCATCTTACAAAGTATTACTTCAATATTTCTTCGAAATGCAAATATTTTCAAAAATTAAAACATTTTTCTTAATTAAGCATAGCCTACAATAGAAAGAAGTATTCATTGAGACAAAAAAAAAATTCATTAGCTTCATAAAGAGGATTCTTTTTCATCTCGTATATGTTATGTGTTCTTTGAAATTTTTTCTATTTTGACCAAAACATAAGAGGAGTACTTGAGACTACCCAAGCAGTTTGGTAAGAAACACACCTGCTGGTCAACATGGCGAACCACCCGCTGGTCAGAGGAAGACCAATTGTAATAGAAGGCCTGAACACTGACCTGCGACGTCGCAGCCTGTGGGCAGTTTAGACCAATAGCTCGCAGTTCGGTAAGAAACACACCTGCTGGTCAACATGGCGAACCACCCGCTGGTCAGAGCAAGACCAATCGTAATAGAAGGCTTGAACACTGACCTGCGACGTCGCAGCCTGTGGGCAGTTTAGACCAATAGCTCGTTGCCGTGTTCAAGCCCTCTATACCGATTGGGCTTATGATTGAGTCGTAACATACGACAAAAACACATGCAGGTCCAAGTGGCGACTCACTAAAGGCGAAAAATAAACTTTCTTTTCTGTATGTCAGATGCTGTTAAGTCCCTAATTCTGACTCACCGTGACATGGTGAAGAGGGCAGTGACAGACAAGTCAGGGTTCACCACCGAGGAGGCTACGGGAATAGTGGATCGGCACAACGAATTGAGAACCTCTGAACAAAGTTCCGACATGTTGAACATCGTAAGCTAGTTTGTGTGTTTTGATGTCTGTGATTGTCAATGACTGTGTGTGTATGCATTTTGTGTATTTAGGTCTGTGTGTGTCTATGCATGTGTGTGCTTATGTCTGTATTTGTGTGTCAGTAACTGCGTGTCTGTGTGTATGTCAATGACTGTTTGTATGCATTTGTGTGTTTATATCCGTGTGCGTGTGTGTGAATTACTCCCTATGTATGCATGTGTGTATTTGTGTGTGTGTGTTTGTGGGTAAATGGCTATGTGAGTATGTATGAGTGTGTTTATGTCTGCGTGTGTGTGTGTGTGTGTATGACTGCCTATATGCATGTGTGTAGATGATTTCATTAATATTAACAATATATATAAACACAAATATGAAACTAAATTATTTACAATTACAAACACGACGATGCGCACAGCCCCCTTTCTCCTTCTCTTCCTGTTCTCTCTATCTGCCCAACTCTTCTTGTTCTCTCTATCTGCCCGTCTCTTCTTGTTCTCTCTATCTGCCCGTCTCTTCTTGTTCTCTCTATCTCTCCTTCTCTACTTGTTCTCTCTATCTCTCCTTCTCTTCTTATTCTATCTCTCCTTCTCTTCTTATTCTCTCTATCTGCCCATCTCTTCTTGTTCTCTCTATCTGCCCATCTCTTCTTATTCTCTCTATCTCTCCATCTCTTCTTGTTCTCTCTATCTCCCCTTCTCTTCTTATTCTCTCTATCACCCCTTCTTTCTCTTACAAACAATACATACAACGCTTGAATATTGACCAATTTTCTGTATATAGAGCGTAGTCTGAAGCCTTAGTAAATCCTTTCCGTTGTAAGACTTGTAACTTTATAAATCAATCACCACAAAGATAACTCGAAACTTTTTTCCCTGCACAGACCTGGAACTCAGCTCTAGAGACCAACGCTCAAACACACGCAGCTAAATGTAACTTCACACACAGCACTGGAGAGTTCAGGTCAAATGTGGGAGGATTTTCTTACGCTGGAGAGAATATTTACGCATCATCAGGTGAGACTATTGTGTTGTTTGTTTGTTTTACGCTTACTTTGCTCAGTATGCGGATGTACTAACTCTAATGCATGCGTTGTGAATGTGGAAATATACAGTGACTTGAATCGAAACCAATAGCTATAGAAGGCCTGAACACTGACCTGCAACGTCACAAACTATGGGCAGTTTAGACCAATAACCCGTTGCCACGTCACTAGGTCAGTATTGAGGCCTTCCAAAATGAATTGCTTCGCTAGAATGCAGTATTAAGTCTTGTGGACACAGACACTGTGAGTACAATGCCTTATTAGGCACCTATGGTCAGACACAATGATGTCACGTGGTGTATGAGTCAAATTTTAACAGTGCAATGTAAACAGGATATTTTTTTTTGGTTGTTTTTTTACAAAGCTTAGGCCTATATCAACTATGGTACAAAATCTTGCATACGTTATTGCTCCCATTTTCCTTTCTCGGATCAAGTTGAAACACTGTACAGTTCTTCATTGTCAAATACAGGAAAAAAAAAACAGATATTAGTTAATTAATTAGTGCTAATCATTTTTTTTACATAAAAAGGAGATAAATCTTGCAGTACTGAGAGACATTGCTATAAATGTGGTGTACGCCACCAACCGCAGCGTATTACCACCGTGCGGATCGGCGTGGCGGAGGAGGTGGGTAGGCAGACACTTTCTTGCAGATGTGATGCCAGTGGTTCATCAGAGTTAATTTCTTAAAATACCAAAAACATTGTAATCATTGACGACCAGTGGCGTAGCTAGGTTGGGGGGAGGGTCTTCAAAATGTAAAGGGCCCCCGTTGGAGGGGGGGTCCCTAACGAGTGTCCGAAATTTGTTTTTGCAATAACATTTTGCCATTTTCTCATGTCATGATGTCAAATATCAAAATGCAGGGGCCTCTAGAGAGGTCAAGCTCCTTGAGACCCCCAAATCCCAGTCAACGCCACTGTTGACGAGTATGTAATATTAAGTATGTTTTGTCCCAAATAGTAGCCACATCACCTTCCTAAGTAACAGTGGTCAGTGACTAGACTATGTCATACATACATGACAGTCAAGTAATGAAATGAGTCTACAACGCAATGACTGACAGTAACATAAAAAAGAAAAGTAAAGTATCCCTTTCAGACGTTGCGATTTATAAGGCATGTGATGTTAAGGTCATCTGTTTTTTGACCAACGGTTAACGAGCAGGGTGTCATGTGAACAGCACAAAAACCAACCGCCTTGACTTTCCCTAACTTAAGTCAGGTTCCCATTTGAGTTGAGTGGACTCGGGGGTCGCCCAAAAGATCACGAAACTAAAACCCCACCGAGATTCGAACCCAGAACCACAGGTTCGGAAGCCAGGTGCTTAACCAGTCAGCCACAGCTCCCCCCGACAGTAACATAATAGAATTTAAAGCGGCACTCGTGCTGTTTGACACGAAGCAGATGTACCGCAAAGAGAAGAAAATGTTATTGATGGTTTCTTGATCGTCTGGTAATGTTTGTAAAATGTTTTACATGTTTCGGATGTTCCTTCAGAGTTGAAGATAATTTACTTCCTAGTCCAAACCTCCCGCATGACGACGTTGAGTGGGCAGCGGGCAGAGTTTGAACCCGAGACCATCAATAAGTCCGAACGACAGTCCAGCGCGCAAACCACACGACCAGGCAGCCATGGACTTTCGCTCGATGGTTACGATGTTCCCTGGTTCGAACCCCGACCACCGCCACCAACCGCAATCCCCGTCGTGTTGAGGGAGGTTTGAGCTAGGATGTAAAGATGTTAGAATCTGAAGGAACATTCCTAATGTGTCAAACAAATCACATGCATTCAAAGAGACCTCTTCTCCTACAGGGACTTCTTTAAATGTGACAATTATAGTGGACTACTGGTACTCTGAGAAATCCGACTACAATTACGACACCAATACCTGTACTAAAGTCTGTGGCCATTATACTCAAGTAAGTCTTGACCTTTGACACGCTGACTTTTCAAACTTTTAAGAAGTCTTTATATTTAGGTAAAGTTTCAGAGTATGGACGCTCCGGACAAAAAAGCCATTTAATTGTTTTAATTTGTTGACAAATTTCATTTTGATTGGTTTTTTTTTAACTCCTTAGAATCGAGTACTATCTCAGTGAAATGACCAAGCTGGAATCTAAATATTGAAAACGGAGCAGATATTATTAGTATTATTAGTAAAAGTTAAGTATCTCTTTCAGACATTGCGATCTATAGAGCCGATGCTGTAAAGGTCATCTGTATCTATGGTCGAAGGTTAACGAAGGTGTCATGTGTCCAGCACAGCGACCAACCGCTTTACTATCTCCAACTAATGTCAGGTACTCATAACGGGTCGCGACCCACATGTTGAGAACCGCTGGAGTAGATGATTTCAAGCGAGGAAGTTTAACAAAGTCCCTAGTCGTTTCTACCTCACTATACACTTTCTCTAATATTCCATCACTGTGTCTCTTACAGGTTGTTTGGGCCAACTCTACGGCTATCGGTTGTGGAGTCCAGTTCTGTCCAGTACTGGACAGTTCGTCAATGAACAACAGTTACTTTGTCGTCTGCCAGTATGGACCAGGGTACTGACCAGTCTTTGTATACAAATAGTCACATAAATATGCTTACCAAGTAGTGGCCTAAATTATGTAACAAAATTTAACAAAAATCTCACTCATGTAGTGTTTTAGTCGAATGATGCTATATCTACGGCCCGCGGGCCACATCCTGTGGTGTTACTCGGCCCTTCAAAACTTTGCACGCTATTAACGTCGCAGAAACTTGGTTCCATCTCTGTCCACTATTATATGGCCCCAGTGCAAACAAAAATTTTGAGCAACACTAAATTAATCATTAATAATTAGTATCTTTTTACAAAGCTTTTTAAAAGTATTTTTAAGTGTTTTTTTTCTTTTGTTGATTAATCCAATTGTGCACACGTTTTGCTTCAAGATCTATTTATATTTATTATGCACTTTTACAGAGGTAATGTTAACAATCAGTGACCGTATACAAAAGGTAAAGTATATTTAATATATTGTAAATTAATCTGTAATCAAAATTTTATCATTTTGAAAAACAAAAGAATGTGAAGCAGTGGCGTAGCAACCATGGCGCGAAAGGGTTCAATTTAACCCGGGCGCAAAACCATTTAGGGCCCACAGCCCTTGACGTAACCCTCATGGCAAGTGAAGGTTTCAATGCGTCTGGGCTCGTGACCGATTGGGGCCCACATGACCCTTTAGGGATGACATTTTGTACTTGTATACAAGCCAGTTTAAAACTACTACTAGAATGTCTTTTGGTAAATATACAGACTACTCGATTATTTGTCACCTCCAAATTTGTTTTATTTGGTTTGGGGGGGGGGGGTAGCCTACCAACATATAATATTCTTGAACCCAGCCTACCAACATATAATATTCTTGAACCCAGCCTACCAACATATAATATTCTTGAACCCAGCCTACCAACATATAATATTCTTGAACCCAGCCTACCAACATATAATATTTTTGAACCCAGCCTACCGGCATATAATATTCTTGAACCCGGATCCACAGGTACCTTGCTACGCCACTTCTTCTTCTTCTTCTTCCTCGTTCTCATTGTTATGTTGGAGTGTTCATATGACTAGACCAATACATGAGATGAACTGCGCAGTGGTTTCCAAATCAGGGAGCTCTCCATATAGTTTTCTTTCTATTGGTGTGATTTGGGGCCAATGTCTTATACGGGCCTCTTGGTAAAGAGAGCAGTTTTGGAGGGCGTGGTCGGCATTTTCTGGTGATACTCCACATGGGCAGATTTCACTGGTTACAATTTTGAGCTTCCGGTACATGTGTTGCTACGCCACTGATCTGAAGTGTTTTTTTAAGTATTTTATTAATGAACTTAATATAACTTAATGTGAGACAATTTTAAAAAAACGAAAAAACGAAACATACTAAACAGAATGATGAATATTCCCGCCAAAAATGTATTCTGTTAACCCTTAAATCCTTTTTTATTTTAAAATTAGTGTTATTTACTTAGCTTCGACTACTGCTAGTAATGCTACTGTGACTACTGCCTCAGGTGCACTAACAGACGCTACCACTACAACTACCTCTGCTACTATGGTCACTGCGGCCACCGCCAAATCTGGCTTCAACGCAACGGAAGTGAGTGGAATAGTGAGCCGACACAACAAGTTAAGGGCTGACGAACCAAGTACCGACATGTTAAACATGGTACGTCACAGGTTATGGGCGAGGGGGGGGGGGGTTATGCAGTGTGCATGTTTGTGTTTCTATGGTGACGGTGGGAAGACGATAGCGATTGGTTTCTTATCTTATCTTATATAATACAGACGTTACTTCAAAAAAGAAGATGATTACGTCCTACGCGTCATGCATTTAGTCAAGCATATTAACCAATGACTTAAATTCTGCCAAGTCACTGGTTTTCCTGGCTAGCTCAGGCAACCCATTCCATGCTCTAATAGCACTAGGGAAGAAGGAGTATTTGTACAAAATTGTCCTAGCATATGGGACGAGGAATGTGCCTTTAAGCATATGGGACGAGGAATGTGTTTCGATTAATGCAACATAGGTGGCATTGTCGTCATTTGGTCTAATTTATTAGAGACAACTTCAGACACAATATTTTTTGATGAAATGCACTCTCCCCCCCCCCCCCCAATGTTATTGAACGTGTGTGTTTGTGTTTAAATGGTGACCGTGGGAAGAAGTTAGCGATTGGTTCTGAATGATGCAAGATTGGTGGCATTGTCGTCAGCGGTCTTAGTGAGGACAGACGACTTCAGAACGTGAGACTGAAGGGTTGTGTTAGTGTGGTAAGTAAGATTTCGTTTTAAAAATATTTTTAAAAAATAATAGACTAGTACATTTATTTTATCTCATAACATTTTATATTTTGTCTATATTCTAAATAAAGTTATATTTAGTATTGTTCACAAGGAAGTTATTCAAGTTATTTGAAGTTTTAATTAGTTAAAACATATTACGCCTACAGCGATTTAGTTGTCTACCAGCAGTTTGGTGCTACAAGTCAACGACAGATAACAACATCGGGGGGGGGACGTCTTGGTTAAGTAATAACCAAACATTTGGGCGGAAGGGGGGATTAAACTTCTCAGGAACTGTAATTCACTTGAAATCTCTTATTTCAAAAGAGAATAGGACGGGAGCTTGGCTGACTGGGGACGCATGGCACTAGGGTCTGAATAGTCCTATTTTTAGTGGTTTATAGAACGAAAAAAAAAGAACGCATTGCTAGGGATAAACAGAGGGACTGAATCGTCGACCCCCACCCCCCCCCCCCTTTTCTATTTCTAAAGACATTATCATCGTCTCATCACTCTAGGTATTAAGACAATATCCTTAAGACATATAAGTAAAGTGTACAGGATATGATGCGGTATTACTTGTACGAAAGTTTAGACAGTAATCTCGTGTGAAAGACTATGTTCCTATAGTTGGTTAGAGAGTTTCAAATTGCACCATTTATTTCAGGTGGTCTCTTGAATAAATTTTGTATTTTTAAAATAGTTTTTCATTAACTCTTTCTCTCCGTTATTATTTTTCCACGTTTCGAAGGAATTCTTCATTTTACTCATTACTATCTCACTCCCCTGTTATGATTAAGCCCCAATAGCTTTGTTGTTTGATGTCAGAAAATGTTGTATTTGGTATAGCATTAAAGGGAAATGCATGCTCTGTTTACATAACACAAAATCAAGTTTATAAAATTAAACATTAATTTTACTCAATGATGTCAAATCAACGATGGTATCGTCGATTCGGAGAGAAAGAGTTAAACGTGACTGGAACACAAGATGGCACTCAAACAATACTACAATGAAGAGGGGGAAAATCAGATATAAAAAAAAAAATAAGATCAATAGATGAATTTAAAAAATTCTACAATCAATACCTGTACAAAGGCTGAACAATTACCTCCCATCGGGAGTGTCCATTTATAGCACGTCGACCGCGAACTTGGTGTTTGAATATCAGCACCGTTTTATAATGTAGAAACCACGATGCCCTGAATGCAAACAAAACAAAATCAATGCTCTACGAAATTGGACTGCTGTCTAAGACTTAATGCTGTCACCCTGACATGTGACATACTTTTGGTCCATAGGTAATGGCAAATACATAATTTAGTACAAGGCATTCATTATTTGACTTTGAGCAGAACAAGTAGATAATACTAGCCTTACTTAAGGACCAGGTTAATAAAATATGGGTATACAAATTTACTAATGCATGACAAAAAAGACCCAAAAAAAAAATATTTTTTTCTCTTGCATAACAAGTTTCTATTAAGTCGTGATCCATGTCAGGGCGAATTTAAGGTTGTGAGCAGGATTTTTGTGAATGGAGGCCCTACGCTCTTTTAAGTGCAAAATGCATTAAATATAATTATGAATATCTCTAAAAGCATAATGTAAAATAATGTAATACAGATTTGTAAATTTTATCTCATTTCCTTCTCACGCGCTCTCTCTCTTTCTCTCGCTCTCTCTCTCTCTCTCTTCTTATCTTATCTTATATAATACAGACTCTCTCTCACTCTCTCTTTCTCTCACTCTCTCTTTCTCTCACTCTCTCTCTCTCTCTCTTTTTCTCGCTCTCTCTCTCTTTTTTTTTCTCGCTCTCTCTCTCTCTTTCTCTCGCTCTCTCTCTCTCTCCCATTCAGTATGCAACGCTTAACTGTTGCTGACGGCCGTTGACTTGTAGCACCAAACTTCTGGTAGACAACTACACCGCTGTAGGTTTATTATGTTTTAACTTTCAGTATACTCCTCACAATAAAAACACGTCTTTACGCTCTGGCTTCCTGGAGCCGCTTCTCTTGCATCATTCTACAAGACTAACATAACATTAAAGCTTTACCTACAACTAACTATAAATGCTACCTTTCCATATCACCTAGGACACACACACTCAAACACTCAATAACACTAATTCCGGCTCTAATTCACATTATGTTCAAACTTCGAAAGTTAATTTTTCGCTTTCAAAGTCACTGTTGTATTCTAACACAGACTTGGAATACAGCTCTAGAGAGCAATGCTCAGAGTCACGCCTCTAGATGTAACTTCTCACACAGCAGTGGAGCTAACAGAACAAATGTGGGAGAGTTTTCTTATGCTGGAGAGAATCTCTACGCCTCATCAGGTAAAATAAGTGGAATGGTTTTAAATGCTGTGATGACTTGTCTTCAGATGGCTGCAAGAATAAAATTACTCACTGAAAATCTAAAAGGAATTCTTTAAGGCATATGGTATAGTCAGTTTGTGGACAGTATGTTGTCAGTCAATATCTTGTCAGTGTATTGTCAGTATGTTGTCAATATCTTGTCTGTGTGTTGTCAGTATGTTGTCAATATCTTGTCAGTATCTACTTTCTGTGTTGACAGTATGTGTCAGTATGTTATCAATATCTTGTCTGTGTGTTGTCAGTATGTTGTCAGTATTTTGACAGTGTGTTGTTATTAGGTTGTCAGCTTGTTGTCAGTATGGTGTCAGCTTGTTGTCAGTATGTTTGAAAGAACAGAGTTTACATGTGAACTCTTGCTCTACTCTACATCAGATGCTTGCCAATAGTTACATCTACAATCTGTGGCCCGTGTGTATTTCTTCAGTGTCATGTCACCTCATTTGGCTTTGGTATTAAATCCTCTAGCGGTCTAGCCTTTTAACCGTAGCCCTAAGGCGATCCGACTTTGTGCTTCCGAATCTGAATCTGTGTTCTACTTATCTTCTAAGCAGGGCCGGTCCTAGCGATTGCGGGACCCTATGCGAAACTAATTGCGCGGGGTCTAGTCTGGGTGGGAATAAGGATAATAAGTGAAAATTAAGATTTTGTATTGGAAAATAAATTCGGCTTTGCATTTTATTCATTCTTTTCTAAGTACAAAATTGCGATCAAGTTAATTTTACTTTACCAATCTTGCAACCTATGACATATTTATAAGCCAGTGACAATAAAAGTGAATACGTATTGGAACTTCCGGTTAAGGGGAAAATTCGTCCGATTTTTTACATTTTATTACATGAAAGCTGACAATTTCCTTTTTTTTATCGCGCTTAGGAATGGCGTTTCCCGTAATGAATGACACACACAAATGGTAATTTTGTCTATT
The DNA here is from genome assembly GCF_947242115.1 of Biomphalaria glabrata. Taxonomy (NCBI): domain Eukaryota; kingdom Metazoa; phylum Mollusca; class Gastropoda; family Planorbidae; genus Biomphalaria; species Biomphalaria glabrata. The sequence continues at coordinate 44,022,074 of NC_074717.1, forward strand.
TTTATGAGTTTTCAAGAAATTTTAATAAGTGCAGGTTATTTCTAGGAATTTTTCGTATATATTTTGCAATTAATAATTACACATAAAATTAGCGCGGGGCCCACTGCGACCGCATAGGTTGCAGTGGCCTAAGACCGGCCCTGCTTCTAAGCTTATCTGTACAAAATATAGCTTAACTATAACGAGGCGGTCATTGAACTGTAAAAGCTACGTCTTGAGATTTATATGTGATTATAAAAAGAGAGGAAACGCGGAGAGATTGGTACGCTTGATACGACTTCACATTCGCTAGGTGTAAGCCGTGAACAGCTAGTGTCTCGAAGTAGACATATACCATCTCTTGGGTGAGGCCTCGAGGTAGTTAGTGACTTGACAACTTTTGCCATTTATGATTTTTCCGAGGTGCCCTCGTCCACTCTGATAGGAAATATTAAGAGTAAGCAAAGTTTCCCTTTCAGACCTTGCGATCTATAGGGCAAATGATGTTAAGGTCATCTGTTTTATTTGGCCAACGGTTAACGAAGAGGGTGTCATGTGGCCAGCACAACGACCAACCGCCTTTACTTTCCTTAACTAAAGTAAGGTACCCATTAGAGCTGGGTGCGCCCTAAAAAATCCCGGTATTCAAAATCTAAACGTTCACTAAGATTCGAACCCAGGACCCCAGATTCGGAAGCCAATCGCTTAACCGCTCAGCCACCGCGTCCGTGACAGGAAAAACTTTAGGTCTGAGTCTTGGCCTTTTACATCGTTTTATTGCACTGTTGTGTCTGTTGTCAATAGACTAATAAATAAATAAACAGTGAAGCTCCTTCAACCATGAATGACAAAAAAAAAATGTTTTTCAACAGGAACTTTGAACGTGAATAGTTTTGTAGACAGTTGGTACTCTGAGAAGTCTCAATACAATTATGATGCCAACAGTTGTTCTGGGACGTGTGGCCATTACACACAGGTAAGACTAGAAACCTTATATTACCTGAAACAATTACAGTCAGACCTGGGGGCCAAACAATAAACAGGCTGAGACAATATATATATATATATATATATATATATATATATATATATATATATATATATATATATATATATATATATATGAGCCTGGAATGTTCTGCTATACACTGGGCAGGTTATTCCAGCTGGAGCTAATGTCATTGGCCTTGCTTTTTTTTCCTCTGACTTTTTTCTTCTGCCAGCGCTGTTCTCTTGTCCTCTGCGATTTGTGCGCCAGTTCTAAAAGCGCGACGCCTTGATGCTCTATCATGTGCTTCCCTATCCTAAGTGGCTGGGTCAATGCTGAAGACTTTTATAGAAGCCAGGAGGATCTCCATGAAGGGCTTTCTTTTGTCCAACCTGTGACCGCTTGTTCCTTTAATCGGACATACTGGTGCTGTTTAGGGATGCAGGAGTCTTCCATTTTGCAGATGTGGCCTGCCCATCACTGCTAGGACTGCATTTGGATTGTGTGGATACTGAAGTCCTTCAAAGAGCGGACCTACAAAGCTAAGACAATCATCATCATCGTCATCAAACTCCATTTGAGTGAGGGCTTGAGAGGCTTTAAATCCTCTCTTGCAAAAGCCCTGGACAGAAACCCTGCTGTTTTGCGTAGTGCGTATATGTCACAATACAGGTCGAGAATTTTTGGTTTCCCAGACCTGTCGAGGCGGAGATAAGCAAGTCTGGGGCAGTCAAAAAGAATATGAGGCACGGTTTCCTCTTCTTCCCCGCAGCGGTGGCACATTGAGTCAAAATTTGGCCATAGCCGCGAGAAATATGAGCCAACAGGACGGTGGCCTGTCCTGCACTGTGCTATAATATAATAAAACACCTATGTTACTCGGTACCCACTGCATTATTGCAGGGGTTCCATAGCGCTGCTTTCTGCTGTGTAAGGCCATGATGACTTGTGAAATAAGGTGCCTAGAAGAAAAGCTTACTGGGGTCGACGAAATCATGCAAATGATGATCACATCTGGAGAAATTTTCCCATTCCAATTGATATGTATGATTCACAAAATAAAAAATGTTTTGACCACTCCATAACAATGCCAACTAATCAATCAGCTTTTACTTGGCACCCCACCGTATTCTTAAAATAAAAAGAGAAAGGCAAAAAAAAGTGATATTGACAGCACCGCTGAAAAAAAGAATATCGCTTGACATTTTATCGCGCCTCGGCCATATCGGCCTGCGACACCTCCTGACGTCACTTGTATTACATAACAAGATTCAAGTCAAAGTGTATAGGAGTTAAAAAGTGAGTTTTATGTAAGCGCTTTCGAGAAAATAAAGATACAACTCAAGAGATTCTCAATGCAGACGAAATAAGTGTATGACTTGATAGAGTTAAAGTCACAATCATTTTTGAAAGACCATTCTCTATATCTTATTGATATTAAGTTTTCAAGCGTTGGATGTCTTGGTTTGTTTTGTTTGTTATTACTCCTTCACATTTTCATCATAGCCAGAAATCCAAATTTTTAATCATTTATTTTTGACAGCTTTTCCTTATCCTATCGAGCTGAAATTTGCACATATTCTCGTGCTTATGCTCATGCTACGTGACATATTTTATTTAAATTTCGGAAAATTAATGTCATTAATTATATAATTTAATTTTTTTTTTAATATACCATTATGGTGTGTGGGAATCAGGGAAACTAATAATTGTATTGTATTTTTCTTATTGCTGTGTATCAATAATATCCATTTCGCATATGGCCGCACTCATGCAAAAATGAGACAAATTATGACAAGAAAAATATAATTTTATAGTTTACAATAATATTTCAATAAGAAATAAGAAATGGATTTAAAATTCGTTTGTATATTGTTCCCCGTTCCCCTCAGGTTGTGTGGGCCAACTCAACGGCTATCGGTTGTGGAGTTCAGTTCTGTCCAGTACTGGCGAGCTCATCAATGAAGAACAGCTACTTTGTCGTCTGCCAGTATGGACCAGGGTACCGATCTGTTTTATCTTACTTTTAATACTTGCTTATATATAGAAATATAGCGCACATTAGTGTATGTTAACTAGAAACGCTACACTTAATAACCACAAACAATGCCAACGCTACAACACCAAATTCATACCTGAAATTTATTTACACAATTTGTTACAACACTTGAATGTCACATGGTGATATAACCTTCCCTCCTTTAGTCAAGGGGAATCAATCCAGATATCTATGCTGATTTCTTTCTATACGAATAACATTGCCGTTTTTTCCTTCTAATTATATACATTTTAATTCAAGTTATAAATTTATCATTTTTTACCAGAGGTAACATTGCTGGCAAAAGACCATACACAAAAGGTAATTCTATTACATTCATTATATTTTTTAAATGTGTACAATATTTCATTGATTTTTTTAAAGATTTATTTATTTTAGTTATTATAAAAGATACCATAAAGGATCTAAATTGACAATAAATGAAAACAAATGGTAAAACTAAACAAAGGAGCTATATCTAGAATTCAAAAGCAGGTCTATTGGGGGATGCGCAAAAAAAATAGTTTGGGGCTTTGGAAGACGGTTAACGAGGGTGTCGTGTTGCAAGTACAACGACCAACCGCCTTTACTTTTTTCCCAACTAATGATAGGTAACCATCACAAGGGCTTCCTCCTAAAAATCTCGAAGGCGAAAAACCCTGTCGTCACTGAGATTCAAACAGGAGACGCCTTAGCTCGGAAACCAAGCGCTCTACCATTGAGGCGATGTAATAATTAGCGTGAAAAATACGTGCAGGCTATGGGGAAAAGACAACTCACTGAGCCAGTGAAGCCCAACCTACCACCCGCGGGCTGAATCCGGGCCGGCCTTGCAAATTGCGTGGCCCCAATTTAATTGATGCTAGCAAGGTCCATCTTCTAATTCATTTTTACAATAACAACTATTCCTGTTAATTAGACCCTAATATCAACATTTATCGTGCAACGTGCATGGGAAGCAACTCAAACGTAATAGTCGCAAGTGGCTTAAATTAAAGTTGCGTCAATCGTATAATACACTAATATGTTAACCCTTTAAGTCCTACATCTTTAAAAGCCTGTGACAAGAGCCATGACTGATAGTGATAAGTTAAATGTAAATTGCGGGGCCTCTTGCTATGCGCGGGGCCAAATTTGGAGCAATCGGTCAAGACGGCCTAAGGCCGGCCTTGGTATCCAGTCATGTCAGTCATGTCAGTCATGTCAGTCATGCTGTGAGGTCCCGCTCTTAAGATTGATTATATAATCTAATGAAAATTGAAATTGAATATTGTTTACTGATTATATAATCTGATGAAAATTGAAATTGAATATTGTTTACTGATTATATAATCTAATGAAAATTGAAATTGAATATTGTTTACTGATTATATAATCTCATGAAAATTGAAATTGAATATTGTTTACTGATTATATAATCTGATGAAAATTGAAATTGAATATTGTTTACTGATTATATAATCTAATGAAAATTGAAATTGAATATTGTTTACTGATTATATAATCTGATGAAAATTGAAATTGAATATTGTTTACTGATTATATAATCTAATGAAAATTGAAATTGAATATTGTTTACTGATTATATAATCTGATGAAAATTGAAATTGAATATTGTTTACTGATTATATAATCTAATGAAAATTGAAATTGAATATTGTTTACTGATTATATAATCTAATGAAAATTGAAATTGAATATTGTTTACTGATTATATAATCTAATGAAAATTGAAATTGAATATTGTTTACTGATTATATAATCTAATGAAAATTGAAATTGAATATTGTTTACTGATTATATAATCTAATGAAAATTGAAATTGAATATTGTTTACTGATTATATAATCTAATGAAAATTGAAATTGAATATTGTTTACTGATTATATAATCCTAATGAAAATTGAAATTGAATATTGTTTCTTTTCAGCTTCGTCGTCTGGACTTTTCCCGCCAAATCTTTCTCTGACCTATACCAGTCTTGCACTTGTATGCTTCTTATATGTCAAAAGCAATCATTGATGAAAGAAGAGTTACATATGTTTATATTTTTATAACTTTAATGTTTGTAATGGACTTTATGTAAACATTCTCGATCTTAAACTAGGTTTCAATAATTCAAACCAAATTTAATATGGCCATCTCAGTATAAAAGTGAAATATTAATGTATCAAAATGTTCTTGAATTGATCGTTACTTAAAGAAACAAATGGAACAGCAGCAGAATTTTCAAGTGTAACTTGGGAAAGGGAGATAATCGTTTGTTTTTGTGGTTTTTTTTTTAAAGTTGTTTCTTCTTTTCTTGCTATGGAAACTTTGAGAAAAAGAATCACATGTGCATGTACCGCGCAGTGCATTGCAAACAATGATGAGATGTAAGTTTTTTGTTTTGTTTTAATGTTTTTTTTTTAAATTTGGAGAATGGTTTACGTGTTTATTATTGGAGACTATAAAAGGTGCATCGATTGGCTTCAAAACATGTTCAATGGTTTATTTAGAATTTGAGACAAAAGATGGTATCCTCTGCTGTAACGGATGCATGTGTAAGTCAGATGTAGTTGAAGTATTTCTAAAAGATGTTTAATTAGACTGAGTGCGTGCGTACCTTGTTGAGTGTATTACGACTGCGAGTTCGGGACATGAACATCACGCTACAAGTTTGAACAAGTACTAAACAGGAACACAGACTCAATGACCAAGTTGACTCTAGGTGAACTTCAAACAAACGTTTATTACAGAATGGGCCACAGTCTAGTCTGTCACTATAGAACGATGTTATCCCCTCAAGAGTCTAGCGGTAAATGATTAAAATAAAAGTCTATTGTAATCTCTAACCCAAAGTCTATGTCGTCACTTTAAAATGTATGCTCACCGTCTAATAAAGTGCGCAACCCAACAAACTAAACTAGCTATCTAACAGTGGACAATGTTACATTTTCCATAATTATAACAATAAGAAAAGCCTTATGAATGAAAATACTTATATCCAAAAGCAAGCTAATGACTGCCTGGTCGTGCGGTTTGCGCGCTGGACTGTCATTCAGATATATCGATGGTCCCGGGTTCAAACCCTGCTCGCTCCCAATCCCCCGTCATCCTGCGGGAGGTTTGGACTAGGAACTAAATTATCTTCAACTCTGAAGGAACATCCGAAACATGTAAAACATTTTACAAACAAACATTTTACAAACAAACATTTTACAAACATTTTACAAACAAACATTTTACAAACTATATCCTAGAAGAAAGAAGTAGAGTTCTTATAAAGTTAAAAAAAAAACTGAAAAAAAAAACTTATATTAAGTTAAATTGCATCAATTAGTTTGGATCAGTTATGCATTTACATTTATATGTATGATTGACCAGGACATAATAAATCTGTGCGATTAGAAATATTTTTACCACTTGTTTTATTTTTGTTTTAGCTTTCTCATTTCGCTATGCTCCAATCCCTTGTCTGGACCAGTTGTGAAAGGAGAAGGGCGGAAGTGGTATCTTGGTGAATGTTTGCATGGTCGTTTTTTAAATGCATAATAAAAGAAACAGTTCAAGGGGACTTATTCTACTTATACCACCACATCTGTAGTTTACGATTTCTTTCCCTTGTTCGAGATACCATACAAAACTATTAATTATCAATAGTTAATTAACTAATTGGTTAACTTTTTTTAAAATTGATTCTTGTGTTGCTTGGTAAAATAAATAACTGTACACAATTTCTGCTTAATCCGCGATTTGGAGTGAGAGAAATAACGTGTACAGACTTTGTACCAAACAAACAGTTGATATAAGCTTTGTAAAAAAAAAGTTGTGTGTTTCATATCCATTTTATTAATGAAACAATGTCTTCACTTAAGATGAAAATTTTTATTGATAAGGATCTTTCTCTGTCACACATTTGCCTTTTCACTATCTCATTTATGCCATAGTAATATTAAAATTAACCCTCTTGTAGCTTGTGAAAGCTGGAGCTGTTTTGGAGCTTTGGTAAGCCACGGTCCGAAAGTTTGAATTACTATTTGCAGTCTTTGTATGAAAGTTTTACCCCTTTATGGAATGGCAGTATACAAATGTAGTTATGTCAGTCTCTTCTTAATTGAAGGCCATGTTGTTGACTGAAGTACTGTTTGATATATGCATATTGTTGTTGATAACCCTTGTATTCTATGCACTTTTTAGTGGGTAAGTTTATTGAATTTTTGTTAGTTTTTGTTTGTTGAATTGTTACAATACTGTTTTATGGCCCGTGTCCGTGTGGCTTGAAACCCTGTATGCTAACTGACTGTGGTCAAGAAGATGGCACGTGAGGAACTAGGAGAAGCTGATGAGTTTATGTGTTGATGTAGGCGTAGAGAATCTTGAGTTTGAATATCTGCTATCTGATCAAATATACATTTAAGTATTTTAATATTGATTACTACAACTGATTAGGAGGCTCGGTGGCTGAGCAGTAAAGCGTTTAGCTACCGTACCGGGGTCCGGAGTTCGAATCCTGGTGAAGACTGGGATTTTTAACTTCTTCGGGCGCTTCTGAGTCCACCCAGCTCTAATGGGTACCTAACGTTGGGGAAAAGTAAAGGCGGTTGGTCGTTGTGCTGGCCACATGACACCCTCGTAAACCGTAGGTCACAGAAACAGATGACCTTTACATCATCTGAAAGGGGAACTTTACTTTACTTTACTACAACTGATTACCTTTACTATTTTAACTTATAATTTAATATATTATTTCCTATGTAAATAAACAAGTTCTGTTCTTATCTTATCTTATATAATACGCGTCATGCATTTAGTCATGCATATTAACCAATGACTTAAATTCTGACAAGTCACTGGTTTTCCTGGCTAGCTCAGGCAACCCATTCCATGCTCTAAAAACACTAGGGAAGAAGGAGCACTTGTACAAATTTGTCCTAGAAACCATTAGTTTTTATGTTCCTGACAGTATCACGTTACATCTTTCAGACTAGGACAAATTAAATAAAAAATAAGTAGTTAAAATGATATTTTTATTTTAATAAATTTTACACTTAATTTTAAACAAAAAGTACACACTTTGGTGGTTTTTAACACGATTTTAAGTGTTGTGTCGGTAGCTGATTTTCTTTCTGTCTCAAATGTGTGTCCCACTGCCTGTATGAGTGACCTTCAGCTGTCTCGTTCTGGGGCCGCGTGTAAAAATTACTAGCAAATGTTTGAGCCATGTTTAGCTTTTTAAAATCAAAGTAAATGTGTTTTGTGTCAATTGTGTGTAATCATTGTTTTATTGATGTGTTGCAACATTATTTAAAACACTTTTTAGAAAGTGATATAGTTATCACATATAAAGCTTTCGATTCAACCATGTATTACCTTTATTTAATAACACATGCCCCAGTTGTCAACAAACCACATGATGTACAACAGGTAAATAAAAATGAAAAAATATATAGTTCAGTTTAGCCTTTCAAAACTCAAATTAGCCTACCAAATCAATTGTGTGCTTTAATGCAAAAAGAGTTACGTGCGCAGAGCAGTATGAATGGAGTGATGTGAATGCATGTTGAAAGAGGATGGAAGAAAAACGGAGAATAAAAAAAATGTAATTGTAAACAAAATTATTATGGACATTTTATTCATTGAACCAAAATTAAAGTGCTCATAATCTACTATCGATGGGTCTGTTTTGGTGTATTGTTTAAAAGTCTCAATTGCTCGCAACAAGTGGCGCCCAACATAAAGGTAAAACTCTCGTATTCATCTGTACATAGTTGATCTCCTATCAACAGAAATTTGAGACAAAAGTCTAGATCTAGTGACAATACTATTGGTATTAGACAATGGCTGACAAAGGTTGAGGAAGTTGGAAAGGTCGAACTAAGGAAATGTTTCACGAAAAGTTGACGGAGAGAGATTAGCTTTGGAAAGAGAGAACAAAAAAAGATTAGCAATAGAAATAATGTCGAATGTCAAATTGCAGGGTCACCTAAGAACCTAGCTACGCCACTGCCTGGTTCGCAACCAGTCATTCGCTTATCTAGCGCCACTACTCGACGTTTCTACCAAGGAGCCACGTTGAAGCGTTGATGTGAATGTCAACTTGCAGAGGCCCCTAAGAACTTCAATCCCCAACAAACAAGAAATCTTGCAACAAAAAATCAAAGATTTACCACTATCTGCTTAAACAGTACAAAATAGAATAGCTAAAATGTCTTCAAATGTAACATATTTGCAGGTGGAAGATATTCAACTTTCTTCTGCCCTATCACTTGTTACAAATGAGTCTTGAGACATAAAAGACACGGCACATGTTGCCCCTTTTTGTCAGGTATATGTCTTCCCAAGGTCCGAAAGAAAAACTTCTAGGATTGCTAACGCTCTCATGACAAACTAGAGAGGAAGATGTAACGAATGCCTTGAAGACAATAATATCGATTTAAATAAAAATCGTTTCAATAGCAACTGATGAAGAAGTATGACTGAAAAAATAAAAGGGCAACCAAAATAATCCACGAAATTCTTACGTTTCACTGAATACTACACCAAGAAACCCTTTGTGTCCAAAACTAATTCGGCCAAAATAGTTTAGTTCATGAATTTGGCAATCAAAATTGTTAACAGCATCTTGTCAAAAGCACTCTACCATCGTCATTTTAAATGTTAAACGAAATGGAGACTCAGTATTCCGATCTCCTTCTTCCAGATAAAGTGACATGGCTTTCCAAAGGTTGAAACATTTTGCTTTGTGCTTGAATGAATTAAATACATTCCTAACTGAAAAATAGGCATTAATCACCCTGAATTTAGAAAACGACAAAAAGTTGCAAAAATTGTACTTTATGGTGGATATAACAGAGAAAGGTAAATTTACCTATTTTTTAAAGGGAATTATTTTGCAAAAATTAGTTTACAATGTTGAACTAAAAATGAATGAAAACATTTGGTATAGTTTTAAAAAAAAAACTTAATTGGTTAAGAAAATTTCCTCTTTCAGATCTTGCAAACTATACGGCATGATGTGTCTATGGCCAACAGAACAGCCACTTAATTTTCCACAACTAATATCACCCATTAAAGCTGGGTGGACTCAAGAGCGGTATTCAAGCCGGACTGTCGTTCGGTAGTCTAGATAGTCACGGGTTCATACACTGCCCGCTGCCATCCCACGGTTTTCTGAGGAAGGTTTGGATTAGGACGTAGATTTTCTGTAAGTGTCAAGAAACATCCGAAACATGTAGAACATTTTACAAAAATGGTAAAAAAAAAAAAAAAATTGACCCTCTGCCACCTCGAAAGTCTCCCTAAAAAAATATTCTGGCTACGCCTACGCCCATGATAGAAACTTTACAAGGATGTAATGTACTTCTAGCTTCACAATAAATGGGCGGCCGATTTCCAAACTCAAGTTTGCACATGATATAGATCTCATAGTAGGAAATTTGTTGTTGTTGTTTTTAGTACCCGTATACCGTTTTTTTTATGTTTGGACCATAATCTTTTGGATATGATCTAATAGAAACCCAATTTATTTTTCTGGTTTCTAGATCTATATATATAGCTCAGTGATGCATAAATAAATAAAGTGCATAATTATTGTGGAAAAACAAAGATGGCTGTAAATGAGTAATTTTAGAGATCTAAAATTGGACTATAATTAATAGATCTATCCTCTAAGTAGATCTAGATCTAAATCAAGCACTTGTATTAGTAGTATGATCTTATCTAGATCTATATAGGATTATATAATTATTATGGTAATCCTTTAGTGCAGCATCGCACTATGATTCACTATCACTAATCGACTAACTAATCATTCTAATACTGACATTAGTCTAGTCTCATAATTGACATAGAGTAAATGTCATAATTATTCATAATATTCTGATTAGACTCTTTATTGACTTTATTAGATCTAGTCATTACTAATCAGACATTACATTAGACATTAGTTATCATTAGTATTACTAATACACATAGTATTATGAGTATGAGTGACTCTATGTCACTATTAGTGACTATATGAGTCATGATTATTAAATCATGTCTATTATCACTATAAATATGATAATCTAGATTATATTTTTTTAATATTCATCATCATTTTAATCATTGTCACTGATAGACTGATTATGACTGATACTAGATCAGTAGATGATAGGTCATTGATAGTACTTTAGTAGTACTTATTAGTAGATCTAGATTCTAAATCTAGATCTAAAATCTAATTAGTTTTAGATCAGCTAGACTCTAGACCTAGATTCTAGATTATTAGCCTAATTTATATTCTAATAGAGAAAATATAGAGAACAGATTTCTGTGGGAGAAAATGGTACCACCTCCTCATACTCATATTGCATAGAATACTATATTACTATATATATATATACCTAGATACCTAGATATCTAGATACCTTTTTAGTTCTAAAGATTTGAGTTAGATATCTATATACTTTATGTTTTTTACTAAACTAGATTGAGACTGGTCATTAAGATATCATTCTAGTGTTAAGCTAGAAAACGCTACACTTAATAACTATAACGACACCAACACTAAAACGCCAGTTTCATCAGTCTATTTATTTACACACCCTCATAGTACGAGGTTACACACAAAACTGTGATATGAACTTTCTTACCAAGGGGAATAACTCTACATATTGATAACAAACACATACACATAAAACACAACATCTAGAACTGAATGGAGTCTAGATCTATCATTTTTAGGCCTAATTGTAAAAAATTCTCTTAGACTCTTGGCCTCACACTTAGATTTTCATTTAAAAGTTTCAACAGTCACTCTAGATCTAGATCTATTCTTTGGTTGAATCAAATTCTCATATAGATCATCCAGTTCTGTTTATTATTGGTGTACCTTTACTTTATTGTAAAGACTTTTCAATTAATAGCGTGTTACATTTTTATCATCATGCTGGATACCTATTTAGATGGTTGATGGGATTGAACTGGCCCTGTGATACTTGATCTAGAACATTTGATCTTCTGGGATAAACGAGCAAAAACAATGTTTGGCGGAGTGAAAAGCTGCTTCATTCTGCTTTGTTTATACCTGTCATTCAAGAGAAGTCAAACTACTTCCAACTTTTTTAAAGATGTCAGCAGAGATGCGGTGCAGCCCTTGGCAGAGGACAGAGATCTGGAAGATGAAAGCTGTAAGTCTTTAGTGATCATATTTAATTTAGGGATTATTCTCTCTTGAAACAGGTGACGTTAACATTATCTGCCCTAAAGACCACAAGGGTTTAAAGGGGAATTTTACCTTTTTTTTTTTTTTTTTTTTTACTCTCTTGTTAACATTGTATCATTCCAATCATTGTTAGATTTAAACTCAGGATCTTCAGTTCAGCAATGACTCTCTAAACCTAAAATAGGCTCAAATCTATCTTTGAAAAAGTCAAACAAACTATGTCTTATAAATCAAAGTCTAGCACTTCAGCAAATAAATTTGTAGGACTCATTAAATATCAGTAATATCTATGCTGATAGCGTGTAGTGTCTTACATATATGTCGATATATTGTTAGTAAAAATCTGAACATCTAGGGGCTTTTTTTTTGTTTTGTTTTTTTAATCAAAATTTAGAATATGACCATAAAGCCCTATTTACTTTTTGATACTTTCTCATTAGTGATTTTCAATTGTAACTTAGAAGCTTAACGTGGACTTATTTGTATTTCAATTGAAACATCTTTATGGTGGTGAAATCAACCTGGAGAAAGCTACCTAAGTTTACATTTATCAAGTAAATTAAAGAGAGACATTTCTTAAGTCTTCTTTGATTGTTTTAATTTTTAAAGATTCATTTAGTCAGATATTTTTTTTACAGCGTAGGTATAGAGCTGGCTCTGTTCAATTCTTTTCATTTTTCTTTCTTGAAGTATGGTGCTCTGCAGAACATATTCATTTGGCTTATGGAATGTCTGCAATCAACATAACAGTAATATGGGCCACAAGGGGAGACTGCCCAATGATGGTGGAGTATGCTCATGTTCCCTGGGGCCTGGACAAACAAGCTAAAGAAAATATGGTAGAGATGGGATTCGCTGAGAATAATAGCTTGAAATATATTCATCGGGCAGAGTTACAGGTCTGTCAATAATCTTTGAAATGGCACATTCATATTTCGTTCTAAGTTAGATAATCCTTAAAAACACATTCTGTGAACATAAAATGATTTTGCAACCGCTAACAGAAATATGTTTTGCTTTTTATTATATATGTTAATGGCGTAGTATGAAATCCAGTTATCCATTGAATGTCTGTATTTGGCTGGTAAAATATATATTTAGAATCTTGGCCTATATAATGTGAATTCAGAAATAACCTATTTTCGTCATAATTAGTCTTTTATCCATGTAAACCAGTCTAGAATAGAGTTAGAATTTTTCATGTGCTATACCATAACTTAAAATACACGTAAAAATAATCAGTAACATTAAACTAAAACAAATATTGGTTGAATCTATTATATAGAACTTATATTCTTGTACAAATGTCCGAATGCCTAGGATTGTTTCAAGAATGTATTGTAACTGTTTTAGGACTTGATGCCCTCGACTACTTACTACTTTAGAGTGGTATCTTTACATGAAGTTGGACATCACATCTATTACTTTAAAACACCTGGACTTGTGGATGAGGTAAATAAAATCCCTTTTTTTTATCGCTATTATAGTTCTTAGTCTTAGTTAATTGCAAATTTGAGATGGCTTTGAAGCACTACTTGAACATTGTTCATGAAGAAACAGCTTTAATTAGTATATAGATTTTATTATTCTACTTTACTTCGTAAATCGTAATACTTTCTTCATCCCTTGGAATTCACAGCAAATAATCTGACAAATAGCATTTATTCTCTATTATTATTATTAGCTAATAATATTGTAAACATTTGTAGAGTAGTTATTAGTTTACACTTTGACATTATACAATCTGCTCGTTACAATGTCTTCTTGTTTAACAAAAATTGTCATAGTTTAATTGTATTAGATTAGTATTTATTTCAGTTGCATTTATAATTGTTGATAAATCAGCAATGAAATATATTTTAGCTAAATTATGAAAAATGTTTTTTTTTTGTTTTTTTTTACATTTTAATTTAATCCTACATATTTGAATATTAAATGATCTTTATACTTTTTTCAAAATATTGATTCTGTATTTCCCAGACATTAAATTTCTTGGTGACCAACAAGTTGGAGGATAAGCTGATTGCTAAGTCCATACGGCGTGAAACAATGACAGGCTTTTACAGTGCACTGATCTACAATGGTGACGTGGAGCCAAAACTCAATTTAAATTATGATGAAGTGAGTTGATCAGAGTTTTTAAAATGGGTAGTTTGGCCTACTTTATTTTACACACATTCCTTGTAAATGTCTAAATGCATCCCTCAAGCTAAATACAAGTTCAGTTTTTTAAAGTTCAAAATGATAGAAAATTACAACTAGTTAATGAAATGAAATAATTAAAATATTATGTCTATGAAATGAAATAATTAAAATATTATGTCTATGAAATGAAATAATTAAAATATTATGTCTATGAAATCAAATAATTAAAATATTTTTTTTTATGAAATCAAAAATTAAAGTATTATGTCTATGAAATCAAATAATTAAAATATTATGTCTTTCTATGAAAACATATAAGGGTATGGTGGCTTAGTGCAAAGCGCTTGGCTTCCAAACCGAAAAGTCCTGGGTTCAAACTTTGGTGTAGACTGGGATTCTGATTTTTTTTTATTTTAAGGATGTCCCTAAGTCCACCCAACTTTAATGGGTACCTGACTTAAGTTGGGGAAAGTGAAGGCAGTTGGTCATTGTGCTGGCCACATGACACTTTTGTTAACCATTGGCTAAGGAAATAGACAATCTTTTCATCATCTGCCCTACAGATCGCAAGGTCTGATAAGGGTACTTTACTTGCTTTATGACAACATATAATGTAATTATGGATTTGAACAAAATATTAATGTAATTTAAATAGGTGGGAAGCGTGGTCGAGAGGCTAAGTGCACTTGAACTTGGCTTGGCTTGGCTTGTGTTTACTGAGCGCCTAAAGGCAGCACGGAAAACTAACTCCTAGATACCCCCTCCCCCCCACTGGTCCACAAATGAGATTGGACCAAAGCGCTCTGAGCATGCTATAAGCATGAAAGTAGCGCTATATAATAATGATAATTTCTGTAAACCTCTTTTGTTCATTTTCAAATCTCTGATACTCTAGTTTGGTGTATTTATAGTTCAGTGCTTGATTCACTGTTTCCTTGTCTGCAGGCAGAGGATAGTTTCATGGAGCAGTTAGAAAATATTGGAACCTATCTGCCTGTGCTAACTACGTCAGGAAAGAAAGGTAATAAGCTATTCATGTTTTTTATGGCAGTGCTTTTTTTTTTTGTACAACCTGAGTGAACATTTTACAAATCAAGCAAGAACATAAAATTAAATGTTGGTTGGACCAATTTTATAATATGCTTTCCGTGTCTAGGATGCCTCTACTCAAGAAAAAATAAAGAAACAAAAACAGATGCTAACTAGAAAATAGAAATTAACATTTAAATATTAGAGTAACACCATTAGCAAAATTACTAAAAATTAAAGACATTTTGGGACAAAAGACTAAAAAGAAAAAGTTTATTATACAGTAGTACATGAAACAGTAAATTAAAACTTTAGAAATACAAAAACATAGCCTAACAAAATACTCAGAGAGACATAAAGATAAAAACACTTTTCTTATTCTAAATGCTTGGACGAATTTGCGTAATGCTCTTTCTTTCCTTGTCATTAGAGAATGGCATGGGTTGCCTGAGTCATCCAGGAAAATCTCTTATTAGGTAGAGTTTAAATCTCTAATTAACATGCTTCAACTTGTTTGAAATAACTTATTGGAAGATTTCTTAATTTATTTGTCTTGACCTGGTTTGTTGTTTAGCTTGGTTATTTGGACTTTGCCATTTGGCCCAGGTTGAAACTCCCACTTGAGTTATAATACTTAGCCTAGGTTAAAACTCCCACTTGAGTTATAATACATAGCCTAGGTTAAAACTCCCACTTGAGTTATAATACTTAGCCTGGGTTGAAACTCCCACTTGAGTTATAATACTTAGCCTGGGTTGAAACTCCCACTTGAGTTATAATACTTAGCCTGGGTTGAAACTCCCACTTGAGTTATAATACTTAGTCCCCCACTAAGTTATCTTGTAAAGATTGAGAACTAAATCAATGAATCCAATCAACAATTTCTGTTCATATTTGTTTTATCTTATCTTATATAATACAGATGTTACTTCAAAAAAGAAGATGATTACGTCCTACGCGTCATGCATTTAGTCATGCATATTAACCAATGACTTAAATTCTGCCAAGTCACTGGTTTTCCTGGCTAGCTCAGGCAACCCATTCCATGCTCTAATAGCACTAGGGAAGAAGGAGTATTTGTACAAGTTTGTCCTAGCATATGGGATGAGGAATGTGCCTTTATCTTTGTGTCTTTCAGAGTATTTTATTAAATTTTGTTTTTGTATTTGAAGATTATGGTTCAGTGTTTTATGTATGATTGCTACTTTACTTTTGAGCCTTCTGTCCTGAAGGCTTTCTAAATTTAGTGATTTTACTAAAGGTGTTACTCTAGTCAAGTGTGAATATTCGTTTGTTATGAATCTCACTGCTCTATTTTGTGTCTGTTCCAGTTTCTTAATGTTTTCTTGAGTTGAGGGGTCCCAAACGGATGCATATTCTATTATTATTAAAAAACTTGTGGTCAAGTAGGAAAGCTAGTGAGGATATCAAAGTAAGGAAGTACTGTAGTGTGAATAAACCATTGTTGATCATTCCTGTGTGTTTCAGTGGATCAGAGGGAGGATGGCTGGTACATGTACAGACACATGTTCTCTATGCCAGACACAGACTGGCCGATGCCTGCAGGGAAACTCTGGTACAGTTTGGATATCGGGCCTATCCATTTGATTAGGTAAACATGTTTTCTCTATGCCTTTGTGTGTACCCAAGTTCACAATTTCATTTTATTTCTAATTCTGAAGTTTTCTTTTGTTACCTGCTGATAGTCTAGTTGACCCTTTGGTCTTGTATGTATCATGTTTATTCATTCTTTGAGATCTCTCTATCCCCCCTGCTGTCTATTTGCATTGTATTATGAATAGTGGGATGATAGGTTAACCAAACTCACTCTAGGCGCTACTTGAAAGGTAGGGACTTCAATCTAGCTCAGTTTTGACTGTAATCAAAGCCACTTACAGACCTCTATCTTGGCTTGTACCACAAATAATGTTTAATAATTACTTCCATAAGTATTTCTTAATGAATATACTTTAGTCTTTACTTATACCTAGGAGATGTCAAGGAAAATAAAGGTCGGAGGTTATGTGCGAGGCAGAAAAAAATATCTTTGTTTTAACATTGTCTCACTCTATTCTTGTATTCTTTCTCTGTTTCTTTACTTTCTGGTAGTGTACGTTAAACAGGTGGTCAATTATTAAATGTGAGACATTCTTTCCAGGAGGCCTTGTCAATGAATAATTTGTTGACTATAATTGGGCTTTTCGCTAAGACTAAGACTGCTTTGTTGATCCTTAATTGGACATTGTTGTGATTACAAGGACTCTTTGTTTGATTAAAAACAAGATTTCACAAATGAGAACAGACAGAAGACACAGAAAAGTTTATTGAGTGACTACACACAGACATCCTGATCTTTTTCATGCTCTCTAGTCAAGGAATGTGGGCATGGTAGCTGAGTGGTTGAGCACTTGACTTTCGAACCTGGGGTTCTGGGTTTGAATCTCTTTGAAACTGGGCTTTTGATGGGAATTTGGGCCCTCCTGAGTCCATCCAGCTCTAATAGTAGGTACCTGGTTTGAGTTATGAAAAGTAAAGGCGGTTGGTCGTCGTACTGGCCTCATGACACCCTGCCCATTAACCATTGAACTATTTATCGCAAGATCTGAAAGGGGAGCTAACTTAACTTTAACTAGTCAGGGAATAACGTTGATCTAGTCTGAGAGAGTAAGGGACAAACATGTTTTTTGTACCATTCAGTTCTACCTGTAATGGACAGAAGTCGACAACTTGGTGTAGTTCGGGTGCAGTGGTTTGTGTTTGTCTTCAAAGAGCTGTCTGACTTTGCTGAAACATCTCTGTTAGAAAAGTTCATTCAAACATGGTAGGGATGTCTGTGTGGCACCAATAACCTCTCTCTGATAACTCCATACCTAAAGAAGTGTTGTCAACTTTACTTGAAGCATGAAACAGCAATTTCTCTTTTTTTTTTTTTATTTCGTCTCTAGCTACTCGACAGATGTCTTGTTTGACGTGGACAATAGAAATGCCAAACTCCAACAGGACTGGCTAGTGAAGGACCTTACGAGTGTCAACAAGAGAAGGGACAAGACTCCTTGGGTAATAGCTTTTAGTAGCCACCCAATGTATTGTTCCTTGAGTGTCAAAGACACACAGGATTGTCTTCTCAATACATCAAAAGTCAGACAAGGGTAAGCTAATTTACTTTATAAATAGCAAGAATGTATTTACTGTAAATGTCATCTCTGAATGAAGGCTAAGCTTAATTTACTTTATCAATAGCGAGAATCTATTTACTGTAAACATCTCTGAGTGATGTAGCCATGAAATTGAGATTCACCAAAAAATGTTGAACTTTTAAGAACAGAAATTGTCAAAACTTGATCTGTTTTAGCGTGAGGAAATCAATTATTTCAATAGGAATTCTCTATTATGATTATAATTTTGAATTACAAAATACTTTCTGTCATACTACTTTGGTTTTAAAGAACTGTAAAAATTAAAGATGCTTAGTTCTTCTTTTTTTTTTTGTGTGTGGCTCAATTATCCTGACATATTTAACTAGTTTAAAAGCAATATGAATACTCAATGCTTTTAATATTAAAGAAACAGACCCTAACATTTGCATTTGCAGGCCATTCCATTCTCTTTGTTTAGTTCACCAATTAAGTGTGTTTTTAAAGTTTTCTTATCTTATGCTAAAGTATTTATGTTTCTCTTAAAGTAACAGTAGTGTCTGATATGTTTATACATGAAATTGGAGGAATAACTTACACTATTTTAATTAACTGATGACTTTTAATAGTTTTGAAGATATCTTCTATCACTTTGCTGTGGACTTGATCATTGAGTCAAAGCATGTGAGCTACGAACGTACATGGCCGCAGTACAAAGGTGTTGTGGTAGGAACTTCTTATCAGCAACCGAAGGCCCCCATCGAGGTTATCTTAGGATCTGTTTCTGACTTCCCTAAAGATGCCAGTGATATAGATGTCAACACAACTGTGGCCACTCCCACGCCAGGTAATGTCATTAGTCTAAACCAGTCTTTTGATGTTTCTTAAAGGTCCACTTTCAATATTTGTGTGTTGACATGAATTGTTGGTTAAGTGATTATAATCTTTCATATAATTCTGTAATCATTATGTAAAAAATAGTACCTCTCTCAGACCTTGCGATCTATAAGGCAGATGATATAAAGGTATCTGATTCTATGGCCGACAGTTAACAAAGGTGTCATGTGGCCACCACAATGAAATGACCAACTGCCGTTACTTTCCCAACTAACGTCAGAGACCCATTAGAGTTGGGTGTCCTCTGAAATTTGAACTGGAGACCCCTCAGTTAAGAAGCCAAGCGCTTTACCACTTTTCCACCATGCCCCCCCCCCTCCCAATTATAATTATAGTGTTAGTATTTATATTAGCAACATTGTATGCATGTCATCCTCTCTCATGTTTCTCAGGATCATTGCTTGCATTATTTGTTTTTCTTGACAGCTGCTTGGTCAGCTTTTCACTTGAAGGAATCTGCAGCCAACAGTTTTGGCAATCTGTCTGTCATCAATGACAGTCACTTGGAGTGGAAACTCATGTCTGCTGATGGTCAAACTGTGCTAGACCAGTTCTGGCTGGTACAAGATAACCATGGTAACTTCAGGTAGGAGCTCTCTGTTTGTGTGGGGGTGATATAAGTTTTAAATGAACTGAAGTTTTATTTTCTTATTAAATAGTTTTCCAATCTCCCCATTTGTTATTCATAGTCTGAATCTAGATTTTAACAAATAAATTGAAAACACATATGACTAGATTGGAGGCACGGTGGCTGGCTGTAAAGTGCTTGGCTTTTGAACCGGTGTCCAGGGTTTGAATCTTAGTGAAGACTGGGATTTTTAATTTCGGGATCTTCAGGTGCCTCTGAGTCCACCCAGCTCTGATAGGTACCTGACATTAGTTGTGGAAAAGTAAAGGCTGTTGCTGGTTGTGCTTGCTACAAGACACCCTTGTAACTGTAGGCCACTGAAACAGATGACCTTTACATCATCTGCCCTATAGACCACAAGGTCTGAAAGGGGAACTTTACTTATTTTCTATGACTCAGATTACCACATGGAGTGTAAAATGTAATATGTAATCTTTTTTTGAATGAATATCTGTAATTCATAAGATAGAAATATGATAGACTGGGAACTAAACAGTCAAATAGTAGAACTCAGTTGTTCTCAGTTGAGCCTAGAGATAGTGCACTTACTAATGTGTTTCCAGAGATAGTGCACTTACTAATGTGTTTCCAGAGATAGTGCACTTACTAATGTGTTTCCAGAGATAGTGCACTTACTAATGTGTTTCCAGAGATAGTGCACTTACTAATGTGTTTCCTTATGATAGCACAATCACATTTCCTGTGTAGTTTATAGATTGCTAACTTGTGGAAGTGTGTAGAATACAGACCATGTTGCAGTTTTATGATATACAGTAGCATCATATTGGATGACTGTCACATGACTTTCACCACTAGTTGTTTTTTTTTTTATCTTTTATCCAGGCATCAGCTCATTGCTGTAATGAAACTTTCACATTATTTTAAGTCAATATTTTATACACAAACAGTAATCTGTTTCTACTTTGTATATTTGTTTATATAAGGGGGAAAAAATTTACTTTGCTACTTTTTATAGAAGGGAAGTAATCAGTTTCTACTTTGTATATTTGTTTTTATAAGGGGGAAAAAATCTACTTTTACTTTGCTATTTTTTATTGAAGGGAAGTAAACTGTTTCTAATTTAACTATTTCAGTTTGGCAAGCCTGCCCCACAATGTCAGCCATCAGATCAACCAAACTATCATTGCTTTGGGAGGAAAGCCTGGCACCTATGACTTCATCAGCGGCAGCACTGGTGACCCCACTGAAGGGGAAGGTTTATCTAAATATTCCCTCTGGCTTGGCTTAGCCGTCCTGGCTGCGGTGTTTGTCCTTGTTCTTGGGCTTGTGGCCATCAGGTCGTGTGTCAGAAAGAAGAGAGCAAGGGCTGGACGCAGGTGGCGCGAGGTCGATGGGCAGTCTGGAGAAGGAGCTTTTTACTCTGTTGCGTCAGACAGCGACACAGAAGACAATGACTTTGAGATTGATGTGTATGACAAAACTAACAAGCAGAGCTCAAAGCTTCTCACTTCATATTGATGTCATTACAGATCTGAACCTTTACCTTCCGTAAAATAGGGTAGAAAATGTTGACCAGGGACTTTTTTTTGTCCATTCACATTTTACTGTACATAGTTCTCATGAAAGCTGGAAATAAATGTTGTCTTTCAATTGGTATATTTGCATTTCATTAGAAAACTCATGATAAAGTTACCTCCCCTTTTGTACTTAGCTTGGTTGTAATGCTTATGCTTACAGAGCAAAATTGTTGTGTTTTTTTTTTTACATTATACTGGGTTTTTTTGTTGTTGTTTTTTTTTTGACATACCGGGTACTCTGATATAATATTTCTGTCATTACTATTTGATTTAAGAATGTTTTTTATACATTTTATGTGTCATCGCTTATAGCTTGTAGGACATGGTGACCTATGTGGTAACTTGCCCCACACTTCTAGGATTCAAATCCTGGAGGAGACTAGAATTTGTCTAGAGCCCACCCAGCTAGGACATTTTGAGGAAGTCCAATTGTTTGGCACAGCAGCTGGCCACATAACACTTTGCCCTACTAACAGACATTTATCGCTGCTGGAAATCCTGTTCCTTTAAG
The DNA here is from genome assembly GCF_947242115.1 of Biomphalaria glabrata. Lineage (NCBI taxonomy): Eukaryota > Metazoa > Mollusca > Gastropoda > Planorbidae > Biomphalaria > Biomphalaria glabrata. The sequence continues at coordinate 44,044,148 of NC_074717.1, forward strand.
CTAGGACTGAGTTGTTGAACAAGTGTAGACATCTGTTTGCTTACACTAGATGAGGCTTATAGATTTAAAAAATGTATTTATAATTTTTAACCACAGTTTGCTTACTAAAATAACATGGGGAAGCTTTTGTAAATAGTTGTATATGATATATGCTTATTTATTGATATTTCTTATAGAATATTGCTTTAACTATTTCACGAGTTGTACATTTATAGTTCAAGTATGAGTGTGATGAAATGTTATGTTTTGTAACTAGGCTGAAACGTACAGCGTTCATGACAATGATACAGTTAGAGAGATTCTATTCATCGTTGCTTGACCTGGTCCCCTGGACAAATCTTCTGCTTATGTATACTTGTAGAGCCCCCATTAAAAGTCTCTACTTGTGTCATCTATTTATAGAAATAGAGCTTCAGTTGTGTGCTTTGCTGTAGAGAATAGTTCTCCTGTGCAACTGAGTTTTGTGTGTGTATCAATATGAAATTTTAAAATTTTGAAATGTTTACCTGTTTAAGAAACAAATCATTGTTTAACACAAGCTGTGTTTCATTTCTATTTTGCCAAAAGGTCAGAGAACCAAAATCTATGTAACCAATTGATTAAATCACTTGGTCAAGCCAGATAGCTAAGAGAAAGGAGAAATGCATTGGCTATCTAGTCTTTTTTTTTTTTTCAAATATAGTTTTTACTTACAAAATGTCTTGCTTTCTAAAACAAAATATTAATATTGTGAACTTTAAAATTCTTTTTAGCCATATTTATTACAACTATTCTATTACAATGTTGTTTTTTTTTGGTTCAAACCTTTTTTGCATAAGTGACCCAGAACCATTTTGTTTTGTCCACAAATCTTATAACACATGAGAGAAAGAGCTTAGTTGTGTTGTTCAGGAAATTACAATTTTGAAAAACTGTGTTGGTTTGAGCAGAGTTCCCTAGGAAATATTTGAAACACACCAGCTACAAGTTATCAATATAATTAGATACTGGCTTGACTTCAATGTATTCATATTTATTGTGGATGATGAAATATTTGAGCCTAAAACTAAACAAAACTTTTACCTTTTTTTTTTTTTTTTCATGTGTAAAAATGTTTTTCACCTTTACTTACCATTGTACCAATGACTTTGTGTACTAACTAGTCTCTTTGGTTCATTTTGACCATGTATATCAAACAGAAAATTTATGGTTAACAGACTAAATCATTTTGTTGTATGTTTAACTGTGTTACATTGGTTGTTTAAATGATAATCACTGCCTGGATCCAGGTGATTACAATTTGACCTAATTACCTCAGGTTTACTTGTGTCCTTGCAGCCCCACTAGATCTGTCACATTCAATGTCCTGTGAATTGAAGTCCTGGTGAAAGCTAAGTGATAGGCGGCGGAAACTGACTTCAACGATTGTGAAGAAAACATTGATTCAATAGATCAAAGGATTAGGCAGATGTGAGGATCAGACTCCCTGGGCTCACATGATTCCTACATTTAAGATTATCATATGCTTAAAACAACTTATATTTCTTGTGTTGACCTTTTTTTTTTAACAGCATGTAATCATTAGGAGTGCTATTTATATACTATTGCTATTTTATTATAAATCATATTCTATTTGAGATTTAGTTCTAACTGAATCTACTGTGAACACCTACAGCATATAAACAGACAGGTCGGCTACTTAAAAAGTATAATCTTTAGTTCAATAGCCAAAACCAAAAGTGATCTGCACAAATGTCCTTGTTTGTTTGCTTGCTGACTCAGCCCTTTATTTGTATCATCACATCCATCATCTCATTGGCATCATGTGACCAACGGTAATTCATCTTAAGCCTGTACAGTAGAATGTCGTTTATCTGGATGTCAGTTATCTGGAATGTCAAATATCCGGACTGCCTTTTTTTTTTGTTTTACGGTATCTAAGTGATCTTGCTAATGTGCAGTGAAAAATCAGCAATTATTTCTTTTATTAATGATGGGCTTGTTCCCTTGTATATTTGACATGAGTTTTATCTCTACTTACTCCGCAATATCTCCATTTGAATTTTTGTGCAGTGTTAATAAAATTGACAGAATTACGTTTTTTTTGGGCGATCATTTATCCCAATTAATCAGAATAATCAACATTCTAGTATATTTAAGTAATGATAAAAAGATAACATATTCTGCATACAACATGATTAAGATGTAACACTATAAGTCTTATAAATATTATATACATTTTGAGTCTATTTTATATTTTATGCTTAAAATGGACAGCATTCAGTTTTTTGGCGATTAATTATCCCAATTAATCTGAATAATCAACATTTTAGTGTATTTAAATAATGATAAAAAGATAACATATTCTGCATACAACATGATTAAGATGTAACACTATAGGTCTTATAAATATTATATTCATTTTGAGTCTATTTTATATTTTATGCTTTTAAAAACTAAAATCTTTTTAATAAGTACATAGCATAGGTATTGAGTAACTTTTCAGAACATGACACAGCAAAACAAAAACAAAATCTTTTGTATATTTTGTGTGTTTAAAGTTGTAATTACCTGGTATTTGCATGTCTTATTGACTTTCATTCATTGTCTTTACTAGTTGTGACATTTGTATTGCATTCCTTGGTGGATTCTTTGCATTTACTGGCTGTGTTGCGAGGGAAACATTAAAAAGTCTTTCATGAGCTTCTCTTTAGTATCCACATTTTGTAGTTTTGCCATTGTGCGTGTTTGCGGATCTAATCCATCAACGTTCTTGTCGTTGCACCAGCCTGTATTTAAGTAGATAGTGTACATGTCAACACACCATTGAGTAAATCTTAATAATAATAATAATAATCTTTATTATCCGTAAGGAAATTTGTCTTACAATTTGTGCATTACCAAACAAAAAACATTATAAATATAAGAAACCAAAGTGTACATTCACACCAGACTCACTCATAATTTACATGTGACAAAGTTTGTACCAGATTGTTCTTATTTAATGATTTGATTGCCAGGGGAACAAAAGAGTGTTTGTGTCTGTTTGTCTTTGCTATCGGTGTCTTGTATCTCTTTTGTGATGGTTCTAATTTGTATTTGGTTCACAAGTTGGATGCTCTATTCTCAGTATTCATTGTATAAAGAATGGAAAGTTGACAAGATTTGTGATTTTTCTTTACGGATTAAAGAGTCAAACATTTCTCCTTTGATTGAGAGACACAATCTCCTGAGATATAATATAGAGATTGCAAAAAAGTCTAAAATGTTTGGATGTTTTAAATATTTTTTTTTTTGTATCAAAAATATGTTCTATAATTTGGCGTTGGTTTAGGATTAATTCACAGAGTCATGAAGGATACAGACAATTAAGCAGGATTATCATCACCTCAACAAAACCTTAATTCCTGAACTTATTTATTGTAAGGGCAAAGTAAGCTAAATCATATTGCAATAGGGCATGTCTAATAGATTTTTGGGTAGGTATTTAAAATAATATAAATGCATATCTATGAATGCCACACAAGTATGAAATAAATCTCAGCTCATGATTGTGTGGTAACAACATACTTTTGTCATTTCGATGTTTTTTTGCATTGTATTTTACTGTTTTTTTGACATCAATAATGAATGTACAAATTTTGAGGGAGATAACTTAAACATTTTTTGTGTCATGCTTTCCCTTTGTAAATTTTTTTTTTTTAGATCATTGCTACCAAAAAAGAGATTAAAATTCGTTGTGTTATGAAATCAATGTAGTCAATTTGAAACTATCACAACACACATACCTCTAGGTGTGTTGTTCCTGTCTTGATGTTGTCATGTCATCAAATGAAACACTTGTGTATAGCTTCAGTGAAAGTGGTCAGTACTATATGGAGCTAATGGAGACTCACACCTTGGCTGGCTCTCCTCACCCTGTATCAGTAATTTCCTCTGACAGGCTCTGAAACTTATGTTCCACTTAACAAAAGTGTTGAAATATTCACGAATCCCAGTCAGTTTATTGGGTAAGGTGAACCAACAGTACCGTACTACTAACATCAGGTCTCACTCATGAAATGGTGTCAGAAGTACTCCAAGAGAATACATGATTAATTTATTTAGGTTTTTTGTGGTGTGATTCCGTACGGGTGTCTGTTGTTTCATTTGGATTTAAATGCTCTGTCGTGTGATTCCGTGCAGTACTCTACGATTTAACAGGGTCCTGGAGATGGCTCGTATCAGGTGAAGTTTGACTCCCATCACTGGACAACTGTTATACATGGTTTTACTCTATTTTAAAAATAGAGGTTGTTATTGTCTCTCAGAAACTATCTTTTCCCTTTACAACTTCTTGTGTGACTAAAGAGGCCAATCCTTGATACACAGCTGCGGTCACAGGTTGGGCATCTGCAATCACCAGGCGCCGTTGCATTATCACCCTTCTTTCTACTACTGTTGTGTATGACATCTGCAAATCCAAGACCCTTCCTTTATGCTCGCTCTCCATGTGGATCTATCCAGTGCCACTTTTTCCCAGCTGCCAGTGTCGATTTTGAGGAGCTTCATGTCGCGTTTGCATACATCCGTATTCCGTAAAATTGGAAGACTAACGGCTCTCCTGCCTTCTGATAGATCGCCGTACAGAATGTCTTGTAGAAGTCGACCTTCTGGCTTTCTATGAACATGGCCAAGCCAGCCAAGACGTCTGCTGCTGATAATACAGCGGATACCCTTGCACCCTGCTCTTCGTGGCACTTCCTCATTGGTTATTTTATATTGCTACGTTATATTAAAGATCCGCCTTAGGCATAAGAGTTGGAAGATATTTAACTTTTTTTCCAGCCATGAGTAGGTTGACCATGTTTCACTTCCGTATAGTAAAGGGCTCATCACATAGGTTCGGTAGGTTGTTATTATAGGTTTTATTTAAAAAATTTTTTTTGAAATGCCATTCACAGAAGTTCTGTAAATATTTTTGTTTCACCACTGAGGCACGCACGTCCGCTAACCCTGGCCTATATAAACCTTTTTTCTCTTACTTCCCTTTACACATAAATCTTGCCTGTAATAAAATTAAGATCCCATCCGCGCCAAGGAAGAAACGTAATCGTACTGGTAAGACATCTGTGCGTCGATAGGCTCGATTACAACTACTGTCTGCACGTGTCTAGTGGCAATGTCTGCTGAATTACAAAAGCGTCTAGCTTTGTGATACCGGATCGATACTAGGGAATCAATGAGTTCACACCTGTGACCAGAGAACACAGAAACTCATCAAGTCTTATTTTCACACATTCTGTCCTTTGGTCGTAGGGTACTAATAGAATTGTAAGCCTGGTGACTAATTTATCTTCTCTATGTTTACGTGAGAAAAAGTCTGAACTATTTTTTCCTTTAATTTTAGGTAGCTACAGACTATTTTGAAATGACAAACAAACAAAAAATCTTAATCACGTTCTGGTGTAAGGATTGCTTTCGGACTAGGGTGTAGAGAGAAATACTTCGTAAAGATTTTTTTAAACCAATGGTCGCTAAAAAAAAAAAAGAGGTTAGCTAGCAAATGGCATTAAAAACAACAACAAATTATTGCGTGTCAAGTGCCATGTTTTGAATCTGTACGCAAACAAGTGTATTTTAAAAAAAAAAGTTCCCCTTGCAGACCTAGTGGTCTATAGGGCAGATGATGTGGCCTACGGTTAACGAGGGTGTCATGTGGCCAGCGCAACGACCAACCGCCTTTACTTTTCCCCAACTAATGTCAGGTACCCATTAAAGCTGGGTGGACTCAGAGGCGCCCAAGGATCCCGAAATAAAAATACCAGTCTTCAACAGGATTCAAACCCGGGAACCCCGGTTCAGAAGCCAAGCGCTTTACCGCTCAGCCACCGCGCCTCAAAACAAGTGCATTATATGACTTTATTTAATTTTATTTCCTCCAAAAGTCTTATAAAGTTTTTAGGTTTGCATTTAGGTGTATAAGTTTTGTAATACTCTTGTTTCATGAATTAATCTGAAAGTTTGGTAGGGTCTAATTGTAAATAAATACACATTGGGGTCAGTGTTATTGTTGGATAAAGAAGAAAAGGTATAGAAAGTGAAAAGAGGATAACTAGAAAGCAAAGAGAGAATAAAGAGAAAGATTGAAGAGATATCGAAGAGAGAAAGACAAGCAGATAGAGAGAGCGAGAAACGAGATATCATAGAGAGGCTTTTACTGGAGAGGAAGTGTTTGTATTGTATTGTTTGTATTATATTGACAAACCATATATGACAATTTATAAGACTATTTATGCGCCCAGATGAATTAATTACTGGTTTCGGTTTGTTCTTAAATCTGGGTAGAATCTAGTGTGAACGAAAAAAAAAACAAGCTTAGTCCTAGGCGGCAAAGTTAGCCACAACCCATGCATACGTTTTAAGGCTAACTGATAGAAGCAGTTGTTGTTTTCTCTCTCTCTCTCTCTCTCTCTCTCTCTCTCTCTCTCATCCTAAAGCCGCTTCATTCTTGGTAACCTAGGCTATAGCCTAGACCGTATGAAGTTTTTATGAGGTTTATTATTGGCGTCATAAATGGTATAGGAAAACATTAGATTGTGATGGCTAAATAACTGCAATAAAATGTCAAGATTTGATCCTACGTAGCCCCACTTCCATACAGGACATATAGAACCACCAATTATCAGTTCATAAGAAAAACCTAGTAATACCCATCCCTTGCCACCACACGTGTGCCCACTTTCCGGGACGAGTTCACTTCAACGCCCTCGTCCTTCTTCTTGCGCCCTAAAAACCTCAATACCCTTAAAAAAAAACCAGCTCCACAGTCCCCCACTGAACTCCAGCCCATCATTAAGGGTTTAAGTCTTTCCCTTGTGATGGGAATCGCTCTCGGAGTGAACCGCGGCTAGACTCCTAGAGTGTTTATTAAAGTCTGAATATACTTATACGATACGCACACATCACACACTTCATTCCGTGTGATGGGCTACCATGACCCCCAGTGAGAACATCTATAATTATACCAAATCACGCGCTAACCTTTTTACAGCAGTTTTCAATGGCGGCTAAAGAAGGGGGGGGGGGTAGGTATGAGAGTAATCGCCCTTCCCTCTCCTCTCTTCTACACTAAAAAAAAAAGAAGCTTTTCATAAATATCTCCATATAAATGGACTTTTGACACGTATTGCTTTTTTACTACTAATACTTTTCATTTAATGTCTTTACATTTCCACTTAATCAGGGCCGGACTTAGACTTGATAAGGCCCTAAGCTATTTGAGATTTCACGACGATTTGGTGAGTATTCAATATAAATGCAATTTTTTCTTTGCTTTTTTCTTCATAATTTTTGGGGGGTCGGAGGCTCCAAGCTAAAGTTTATGTTGCCTTTATGTAAATCCAGCACTGCTGACTTAATCCGCCCTCGCTTTTTTTAAAGGTTTCGCGTGCCGCCTCTGAGTCTAACCACATTAAATATGCATGGCGTTTGAAAACTAGTTCGGCAAGGGAGCTGTGTGTTTGTGTGTGTCGCTCTGTGCGTGTTCGTGTGTGGGTGTGTGAGGTGGGCAAAGTGCTGTTAATGTCATTAGTCGTATTTCGTTGATAATTTGCTGCTACATGTAGCCCGTGGAAACAAAGCGAAATGTATAGAGACCGCTGGAACTAGATGCTTATTAACCCGACTAATTTGTCATGTTTTCCTACAAACAAAAATTAGACAGAAAGGTCTGGGACAATGTGCCCAGTTTAACAACTCTTTAAAGTTATATTTAAAAAAAAAAAAATGTCCATTCTTAAAAGAAATAGAACTCTTCCGGTCGACAGATCTTGTGTGGTGCCCCAACAGTCCAACAAACTAAGGTGAAGGTGAAGGATTGCCAAAAGTCAATATCACTTTTTGATAGAAATAATGCATGATGGGAATTCTGTTTATATTCATAAAAACAAGTGGAAAAAAGGGTGGGGGGGGGGGTAGACTTTTTTTGTTTAATTTACAGAATATAGTAAAAAATTTTAGCAAAGTTCCACTTTCAGACCTTGTGGTCTATAGAGCAGATGATGTAAAGATCATGTTTCTGTGACCCACGGTTAACGAGGATGTTATGTGGCCAGCACAAAATTTCAGCTTGATCCGAGATTGGGTGTGGGAGAATGAATGTGTACAAACGTTTGAACAGACAGACAGGTATAGTTGACTAAAGCTTTGTAAAAATGTTGCCTTGAGTTTGCGTAGCTAATACTGTACCGACAATCGTAAGACAAAATGTGAGTAGTCACCTAGCTTTGTGTGTGTGGGGGGGGGGGTGCGGTGTGTGTGTGTGGGTGTGTGTGCGGTGTGTGTGTGTAGTGTGTATCTGTCAACTTTTGTTCGTCATCGCTATTTTTTGCTCAGCAACAAGACCCCAACAGCTTGTCCCTCACATCAAAGCAGCACATTTATATAGACATATATCGATCTGTGAAGGAAGGTCGGGCTGTGTATGTGTCAACATGCTGTGATCTATGTGTGTGAATGTTTCTATCACACAATTTTATTAAAACTTGAAATGTGAAAACAAAAAAACAAACAAAAACAATTAAGATCAAACTAATTGTTTTAAATACTTCTAGACTTCACCCTTTAGGCCTACTTTGTATCCTGAGAAAAATTCCAACTGTACAGACTCGATAAATTAATACGCCATAAATTTTAAAAAAAAACAGCCCAACTCTTAAGTCAATTACAAACACCTGTTGCTACTGCTGGCCACTTCTGTTGCCGTCATGGTTTTATGCGACAGACAGATAGCTCATCAGATACCTGAGTTAGGACAAAATGATAGATCTACATAGTAGGTGCGCGATGTCTAGCTCAACCTTGAGTTGTGCCTATTTTATTGAATCAAATGTAAACATCAATTACCTTTTTTAAAATATAAATTAAACATAGTTCTAATGTTTTAAAATATTATTTTACTTTTCAAAGCTCAGTAGGATAGCGAGGTGTTTGCAGGCAAAGAAGTTAAGTTTTATTCCAAATTAAATGTGCTTCACTCCCTTGAAACAAATATAACAAGGACCACCAACGTGTATAAGCCACCAATGTGATGTGACAAGTAATAAATGCAATTAAAGTTTTTCCCGAGATTCATACTCCTGAACTCAAAATTGGCCAACCAAGCTCCAAAGTACTGTCACGAGGTGAGTTATGCAGTAATCTAATTGGCCATTCCTGTTTCTCCAATCAATGAGTCTGCAGTCATCTATTACATTTCAATATGCATTACAAATAAAGCGACAAGTGTGTGAATGAATGCTAAAGATTCCTATGTTATCCAGCCGCGTTTTACATTTATATATATTATAAGTGATAGCTTATTAATCATCTGATTTCAGCTTCATATATATATATATATATATATATATATATATATATATATATATATATATATATATATATATATATATATATATACATATATATAAAATTGACCTTCACTTAGCTACACACCCATTGATAATGTAAACTAAGCTTAGTTTATACCCTAGCACACGGCCTTGTGCAGCACGTGCGGTAATAATGGCGTCGTAGGGAAGTGGTAGCCAGCTTGCGGGGGCGACGGGGGACGTCCGTTAGGATTCAGTTGTAAATAGAACGCGGCGCTGAGTAGTTCCTGCGGTACGGAGTGAGTGACACATCTGTCCTACCACGTGACATTACGATACCTGTTGCTGCCTCGCTTTAAGTCATTCTCTTTAAAAAACCATTGTTTTTTGTCTTTGGTCTGGACTCTCGTTGTGTTGAAGACATGATTTACAAGTACACAAACATGTTCTAATCAACACAGTTTGATCGACACATTAAAAGTGCAGGCCGGGAGTGTTATTTAGTACTTCTAGTGTTGATCAAGTTGTCTACATAGATCTAGTGTGACCCGAGCCAGCTGTGTCACTCGACTTTAGGTCAGGTGATTATCGTGCCTCTTGTACGAGTGAGTTCCCCTCGCGGACATACTAAACATTAAACAGATCAGAGACTAATATAGAAGGTAAGCGAACTTACATACATCTAGTATAATCTAATTTGTAATGACAATGTAAAAGATAATTAGACACTTTACGTATTTATCTGATACTCTGGTCTTGCATGTTCAATGATCTAATGGCACTAGGGAAGGAGCTCTTGACAGAATTTGTCCCAGCATATGGAATAAGCATTTAGTCTTTCTCTTTGTGGTGCGAGAGATATGTGGAAGGAGGGCAGAGATATATAAAAGGAGGGCAGAGATATATAGAAGGAGGGCAGAGAGAGATATAGAAGGAGGGCATAGAGAGGTGTAGAAGGAGGGCAGAGAGATAGAAGGAGGACGGAGATATATAGAAGTAGGACAGTGATATAGGAGGACTGCAGAGAGTTATACTAAAGGAGGGCAGAGAGATATATATTGGAGGACAGAGAGAGGTATAGAAGCAGGGAAGATATATATTATTCATTCATTGGCCATTGGCCTCCTTCAGTCGTAGAACGACTATGGTTCATCTCAGAGCACACTTCCTCGTGTGGCTGTGGAGCCCTATTTTGGAGAGACACTCCCGTCCACAAATAGCGCAGATTAAGGTGGCTTTTGCTTTGGTGGTAGAGGAGCTGGCCGTTTTTCGGATTGTACGTTTTTCTTCCTGAGCTGAGACCCATGTACTTTCACTGTCCAAAGCTTTCTTGGTCACTGTCTCTCTCCATCTGTTGCGGTCTAGAGCTATGTCTTCCCAATTGTCAGGATTGATGTTCACTGATTTGAGGTCACGTTTTATTACATCTATGTAATATATCTAAATGGGGGGGGGGCAAGATATATAGAAACAGGGCAGAGAAATGTGATAGGAGGGAAAAGTGTAGGAGAGCCGAGAAACGTGTGGAATAAGGACCGGGCAGAGAAGCGTTGACAAAGTGTGTGTGTGGGTAGCGTCTTTAGAAAAACGTAACTGACCTATGCCAAAACTTTTCAAGACTTGATTGCCTAACGAGCTCCGAATCTCCAAGATCCGCTAGTAGTGCCAAATTTACGTAATAAAATATTAATGACACTTCCTTTTTTGAGGTAATATAATTGTGTCTGTGTGCATTTTTTCACGCACGTTTTAATCAATACAATGTTTTTGTTAGATCGTTCGGGACAGGTGGCCCCCCTGCGTTCATTCATGAATGTCCGTCGATCTATATTTGTAAATAGGGCAAACTTTTAAATACCTTGGTACTATCCTAGACAATAAACTAAATTTTACTGCAAATACTGATTATATCAACAAAACAAAAAGGGCAGCAAAGATTACGATTACTGAGAAAACTGTCTTCGTTTAATGTTAGCGAAAAGGCCTTGGCTCTGTTTTATCACGCTCACATCTGCAATATTTTAAGCTTTAATATCACTGCCTAGTATGGCAATCTGAAAATTAAATTAAAATTCATAGAATCCTAAATGCTGCTGGTAAAGTCATTAGCAAAAAAAAACCCATTAGGGCAGCTGTTTGAGACAAACAGCCCTAAAAAAGCTAAAAATATTCTAGAAAGAAAAAATCACCCTTTGGGTCAAGATTTTGTGATTTTACCATCACAAAAGAGATACAAGACACAGATAGCAAAGACAAACAGACACAAAAACTATTTTGTTCCCCTGGCAATCAAATCATTAAATAAAAACAATTTGACATAAACTTTTCACATGTAAATTATAAGTGAGTCTGGTGTGAATGTACACATATATATATATATATATATATATATATATATATTGATTGCTTGATAGATAGATAGATAGATAGATAGATAGATAGATAGATAGATAGATAGATAGATAGATAGACAGACAGACAGACAGACAGACAGACAGACCGACAGACAGACAGACAGACAGACAGATAGATAGATAGATAGATAGATAGATAGATAGATAGATAGATAGATAGATAGATAGATAGATAGATAGATAGATGTCATTGAGAGAGTGAGAGAGAGAAGCCAGCATTAAACTCTAATGTAGTCAAGGTGATAGCAGGTCACAAGTAGGTCAAGACATGTAAACATTAATATGTTGAGATCGATAACTTATAATAAAACTTTGGCTTAGACACAACGCATTTAATTGTATTGCTTCTTTTTAGCTTGCAACAGAAAAATGAAAAGAAATCCAGATTTATGTGTTACCTGGCAAGGTGTGCAATCCAAACAATACTGCCAGACGTTCTGGCGGTTTCTATAGAATGTCGGATCTGGCAGTGTGCATGTGACGTAGACAATAGTTTGTAATGTTTTCAAGTGTGTGTTTGTTTCTGACCACCATACCTTAGGGGTCGTTCGTAAATGACGTCACGCTCTAGGGGGGAGGGAAGGGTTTGCGAAAATGTGACATGGGTGAAGGGGGGGGGGGGGGTAGCGATTTTTTGACGTCACAAATTTAAAATTCAGAAAAAAAAACACAAATAAAATATTTTTTTTTAAATCTTCAAAAATCTTCGAAAAATAATAACATTTTTTAGGTAGGCCTAAACATGAACTTCTCAGGTAGTTTTATTCTCAAATAAAAAGCATTGAAAATATAGAGATATTTCAGTCTTGTTTGAGGAGTTCAATTGAAAACATCATGTTGGCACTGCCGACTGAGAATTTCACGTTGTTCTTCTCAAAAATACTAATCTTAAATTTCCGGAGAATTTGTGATACTTTGTGACGAGGGGGGGGAGGGGCAGTGGCGTAACTAAGGGGGGGATGGGGGGGGGGAGAATTTTAAAATCCCCCCGGGCCCCCACCTAGGGGGGCCCCCAAATGGGTGTCCGAAATTTATTTTTAAATACATAAATTAATATATTTGATTGACAAATAGTGTCAATGGGTGTCTTTTTTTAATACAACATTTATGGATTAAATTTATCACAAAGACTAAACCTAGATATTTTAAAATATTTTCGCCGCACAGATCAGTTTTTAAAGATGATATGTATTACCCATTTTAAACTTTGTTGCCACGAATAAAACTGCATGATATACAGCGAACTCCAGGTATCTTGTTACCTTACTAATAATAGATCTATATGACGAGTATTATATGGCTACACTAATTAACCTTGAAGCAAAATTTACAGAATCGAGTATAACTAAAAGTTATTCTTAACAATGCTAAAATTGTCCATTATTCGGGTTTGGCGTCTATAATTTCAGAATTAAACTTCACACTCGAGTTATTAACCCTTTATTCATCTTTCCTCAATCCAATGGAAACTCTCTCTTTTTATTTACATCTAATGATCTAATCCTTTTGCTTTCGCAAAAAACATAAACAAAAAATAATGACGTAATATCATATAATATTAATACATCCTTCCTATTGAAGTTATTATCACACCCTTCCTTTTAAAGTTCTTAATAGTGATATCTACTAGCAGGGCCGGCCCTAGCATTTGCGGGGCCCTATGCGAAACGGATTGCGCGGGGCCTAGTCTGGGTAGGGATAAGCATAATGTCAAAATTATTATTTTTTGAAATAGAAAATAGGCCTACTTTCGTCTTTGCAATAAATTTTTATCAAATGAAAGCTCGCAATGCCACTTTTTATTTATTGGCACCCCAAAACGTCAATTTCGTCTATTCTTCAGGAGATTTGAATAAATTCAAAAAAAGTTCAGGACTTTATCGTATATTTTGCCTTTTCATGAGATTTCCTGGAGGCCCTGAAAAATCATGAGGTCGCGAAAACCCTGTTATTTTATATACGTTATAATTGTTTAATTTAATAATGTACACTTGGAATTAGCGCGGGGCCTATGAAAGCGCGGCGCCCACTGCGACCGGCACTGTCTACTAGGAACTTTAACAATTCGTCCACTTCTGGTTGTCTTGACTGAACAAGTTCTCTAGACGTTGGTCTATAACTGTCTGTTTCGTTTGTAGCAACAGTTTGCAGTTCATTGTCTTCATCGGTATCATAGTACCCAGAGATGTCTTCATCGAAACTCTTATTTAAAAAGCGTTGATTTCTTCTGTATGTTATTCCATTGTTTGTCTTTATGATGTAAGATCTGGGTGCTGAATTTTTTTTTATGACAACTGCTTTCTGCCATATTTGACCTAGACGAACTCTCCGACAGAATAATCTTTAGGTAGTCTTGCTTTTGCATCGTATTTCACTTAGCTTTTCATCTGTCGTTCGTTGAGTAATGTCTCTGCATTTTCAGCTACCAATGGTTTCAATAGTTTGTGATCAGTTGGAACGATTCCCTGAGTCTTCTACTCGTCAGCAGTTGTGATGGTGAATACGGCAGTCCACTTATCGGAGTATTTCTATATTCGAGCATAACGAGATATGGATCTTTCCTACTTTTGTATACTCTGAATCCTTTTGCTTTCGCACAAAACATAAACAACCAACAATGAGGTAATACCATATAATATTAGCACAGAATCTTCTTCATGCAGTGGAAAATTAAGAATTTTTTGCCTATCTTGAATTCTGGTCAAAGCTCCTGTGCCCAATTAATATAGTTCGGAAGAAACTACAAAAGTCTGGACTGCATATACGGGAATCTGCTAAAGAAATTAGTAACCTTTCATGCTTTCTGCAAAATGATGCGAAACTGACAAAAACCCAATCCATTGAAAAATCAAAAGAAGGTAGTGAATACTATGGATTCCCTGTAATCAAAACAACCATATGAATGAAAAGACTTGATGGGAAGTTGAGTTCTAATGTAGGACTGTCAATACAACTGCAATTCAAACGTGTTGCGACAGAAGTGCTGGACAGATTTCATATGGAGATGAAGGGCAGATTCCAGATTCTGGAAAGAAAATGGATACCTTTGGGTTTCTTCTTGAACCAAGACACCTGTTAGAAGACACGCTTGTGACAAACTGTGCTACTTTTCCTGTTTGTATGATGAAATAAATGGAAAATCGCTTTTTCAATGATGTCATTGATGCACGAGCACTTTTCATCAACAAACAGTAATCACCAATAGACATATTGAGGAAACAGGCTTCATATGGGAATTACGTGTGCTCAGACTTTGCAACCTCCTCCGAATACCGCTAACTCAGGCCACTTCCATTACGTCATGTGAGAGATCATTCTCAAAGCTCAAGCTCATCAAAAAGTATCTCAGGAGCACAATGACGCAAGAAAGGCTTATCATGGTTTTAATGTCAGTGAAGTCACAAATACTAGAAAGTATCGATGTAGTTGATGTTATAGATTTCTTTGCTGCACAGAATGCACGACGTGAAGCGATATCAATTTAGATTTGTCACTTGTGCATTATTTAACTAATAAACAACGGTATTATTCATTAAAAGAGTCTTGATGATTACTTTTTGTTAAGTTTACTGATATACTGAACCAATTTGATTTGAGGCTTATATATTTTTGCGTACATTATCTCATGTCATATGTCGAATGTCAAAATGCAAGGGGCCCCCAAAGAGGTCAATCCCCCCGGGCCCCCAAATCCATAGTTACGCCCCTGGGGAGGGGGGTGTCAAAAAGGTCGATTTTTGAGTGACGTCATTTACGAACGACCCCTTATTACTCATTAATAAGGGAGGGAAAAATGGGGTTCTATAGTTGAACAATTGCATCTGATACATACTTGTAAGTAACTCCGTTAAGCAGTGGAGTAACAACTTTGGCGTGAAAAGGGGGGGGGGGTAATTTTCGTCATGGGCCCATAACCGTGAGGAGCCGACAGGGTCCTTTTAGAAAAGTTTGATTGAAATGCATCGAGCTCACGTGTTGTACTTGCTAGAAGTCTTTCCTTAATTGTCACTTATACTTAAGCCTGTCAACAACTTTGGCGTGAAAAGGGGGGGGGGTAATTTTCGTCATGGGCCCATAACCGTGAGGAGCCGACAGGGTCCTTTTAGAAAAGTTTGATTGAAATGCATCGAGCTCACGTGTTGTACTTGCTAGAAGTCTTTCCTTAATTGTCACTTATACTTAAGCCTTAGAACTCCTTTTGTACATGTCCTGATACATACAGGATGACTCGATTTGGTTTATATATTAATATTATACTTAACCTACGGTAGAAGGCTGTACCATCATATTTCCTAGCTTGGACTTACGGCTATCTTGATATGCTACTGCCTTTAAGCTCTTATCTTAGTACATTAGAGGCGTAGTATAGGGGCGTAATTTAGGGGCGTAGTTGCCAAAAGTTGAAAATGTTCACAGTGTTGATGGTCTGTTTTGTTGATAATTATAGATTCTAGATGTTGATGTTGCATGCCAGTTCGTTGAAGACACAACAACAGATTAACAATGAATATTTTTGATAACGCAGGCTGATAACTTCAAATATATTAATGAACAATAAAAGGGCACAGTCCTCTGTCGTCGCTAGCCTAGCGTCGTCCTCTAAGGCGTATTGTCCGTTACTCTCTCTAGTTCCGTTCTCCTACTTTTTTAATTACTCGTCACGTCACTAAGGAAAACCACGATTAAACCCAACTTCTACGCGTCCTGTGTCATTACAACAGTCTTCCAGTTCCACCTTTGTATCTCCTTGTCTCCTTGCTCTGATAATAAACCACCCCCAATGTCTTGAAATGTTTACAATGGATTAATCTAACACTTTTTGACAGCGTCGACATATCAGCTGAAACTGGTCCAGGGGACTGGACGAAGTGCCGACTGGAGAAACTTTGGTTTTAGTAATTAGTATTTCTCATATGCCTCATTGCTATTAATACTACTCTACTGCACCCCTCCACAAGCTACGCCATTTGCGACTTCTGAAGTAAGTTGATAAGAGAGTTGAACTTAATGATCGGGTTTAGAAGGACCACGGAATGTCTTCATCATTCATCTGTGTACTAGCCTGTATCCCAGCATTCATTATTCATCTGTTTACTAGCCTGTATCCCAGCATTCATTATTCATCTGTATACTAGCCTGTATCCCAGAATTCATCATTCATCTGTGTACTAGCCTGTATCCCAGCATTCATTATTCACCTGTTTACTAGCCTGTATCCCAGCATTCATTATTCATCTGTATACTAGCCTGTATCCCAGCATTCATCATTCATCTGTATACTAGCCTGTATCAGAGCATTCATCATTCATCTGTATACTAGCCTGTATCCCAGCAGTCATCATTCATCTGTATACTAGCCTGTATCCTAGCGTTCATCATTCATCTGTATACTAGCCTGTATCCCAGCGTTCATCATTCATCTGTATACTAGCCTGTATCCCAGCATTCATCATTCATCTGTATACTAGCCTGTATCCCAGCGTTCATCATTCATCTGTATACTAGCCTGTATCCCAGCATTCATCATTCATCTGTATACTAGCCTGTATCCCAGCATTCATCATTCATCTGTATACTAGCCTGTATCCCAGCATTCATCATAGCGACTAACAGAAAGAGTTCTCTAGTCTACACCCCCCACACACACACACACAGTCTCTCACACGCACATTTGGGAGGGGGGATGGGCTATAAAAAAAAAGTAACCAGACAAAAAGAAAGTCCGGACATCATTTATCTTCTAGTCTCACTTAGTCGTGTGGCCGGCTCTAGGTCTCATGACGCCTTGAGATTCTCACCAAAACATCGTTCTAGATAGGTTACGATCCTGGAGATTAGCTGTGGGAATTAAACCCACGGAACTTTACATCTTTGTTTATTGATTGCTTGTCTTGGTTTATGTTGAAACGTGTATCTGTTACTTCTGATAGTGACTTATGAGGCTAATTTCTTGGCATGTTGCATCGCATTGTTACTACACAAGAGCAGGGCGGTCATAATTTGGTACGCAGAGCAGGGCTGTCATCGTGTAGTCAGAGCAGGTCTGTCAACACATGGAAGGCAGAACAGTGCTGTCGTCATGTTGTATACAGAACAGTGCTGTCGTCATGTGGTATACAGAGCAGGGCTGTCACCATGTTCGCAGAGCAGGGCTGTCACCATGTTCGCAGAGCAGGGATGTCAACATGTGATACGTAGAGTAGGGTTGTTAACATGTGATACGCAGAGTAGGGTTGTTAATATGTGATAGACAGAGCAGGGCTGTCAACATGTGATACACAGAGTAGGGTTGTTAATATGTGATACGCAGAGCAGGGCTGTCAACATGTGATACGTAGAGTAGGGTTGTTAATATGTGATACGCAGAGCAGGGCTGTCAACATGTGATACGCAGAGTAGGGTTGTTAATATGTGATAGACAGAGCAGGGCTGTCAACATGTGATACGCAGAGTAGGGTTGTTAATATGTGATACGCAGAGCAGGGCTGTCACCATGTGATACGCGTGTCCATAAGGCTTGTCTATTAAATATTTTGAAGTACTCATGTAATGTAGTGTGTGTGTGTGTTTGTGTTTCTATGGTGACGGTGGGAAGATGTTAGCAATTTGGTTGGTGGCTATATAGTGTGAATGGTGCAAGATAAACGGCTTTGTCGTCATCGGTCTTTGGTAGGACACACGACTCCAGATTGTTAAAGTGAAAAGACGTGTTTTTGTAGTGAGTTTGTTTTTGTTCAAAATAACATTGTTTAATCATTACTCGTCTAACACATGGAATTAGATCAGGGGGCTCTAACCCGACAGTGTTGCCAACTGTAAGATTTAAAGAATTGTTGGTAAAAAAAAGTGCGAAAAAAAAAGTTTAATAAAAAGTAAAATTGTTGTGGGAGCCCCTTTCTTGTGAATGCCCCTGCTGTATTCCTATTCATTTGCATGTTACGTTGTATGTTTTATATGTATCCTTTAAACTGGATTGTCTCGGCACATTTTTTGAAAAACAGAAAAACAAAACATCAACGAAACAAACATTTTCGGACGCTAGGTTAAATGGGTATGCAAATGATCTTCGATACAATATTTGTCTTCGCATAAGAAACAAGGTGATTAAAACTGCACACACAGATTCATAAAATCATGACTCACCATAACACAGTAAGTTATCGCTGCTAGCGTCATATTATATATGGAGTCAACCCTCAACACACGCACGCACGCACACAATCATTGGGATTGGAGCTCCAGGCGTAGTGATATATTGCAGGCTTCCTTTTTATTCCCTGCACGAATTTCCTGTGATGTCAAAGGTCACCAGAGTAACACTACGCCACGTCTTTCCCGCTCCATACGAGCAAACTTCTGCTAGTATGACAAACGAGAGAGAGACAAAGACATGTATCCATGTGTGCTGTTAGGTTACAGTTGATGTACAAAAAGTCAACAAAAAAAAAACATGAATGGATTTTCAACGTGCAATTGGACACTTCCGGAATATAGTTTCTTTAGTTACTTAAAGAACAATTCCGGAATATGGTCTGTTGGTGGAAATAGCCTATTGAACGATGTCAGAATATGATTTCTGGTGAATACTTCCAGTAGAACGATTCCGGAATATGGTCTCTTGGTGGAAATTGCTTATTGAACGATTTCTGAATATGATCTATGGTGGAGACTTCCAGTAGAACGATTCCGGAATATGGTCTGTTGGTGGAAATTGCCTATTGAACGATTTCAGAATATGATTTCTGGTGAAGACTTCCAGTAGAACGATTCCGGAATATGGTTTCTTGGTGGAAATTGCCTATTGAACGATTTCAGAATATGATCTTTGGTGGAGACTTCCAGTAGAACAATTCCGGAATATGGTCTGTTGGTGGAAATTGCCTATTGAACGATTTCAGAATATGATCTCTGGTGAAGACTTCTAGTTGAACGATTCTGGAATATGGTCTCTTGATCTAGATAGTCGCTCGCCAATAAAGATTAAACATTATTTGTCACATCTCTTCTGGTACATCTTTGAATGGTGGTGTGAATTTGAAGCTAAACCCAAATTTAAGCTGATCAAGTGGTTCATCTGCATATCCAAAGGTTGGAGTCCTGCAACTTGTCATGGTGCATCATGATTTTGATTAGGAATATGAAACCTGGAATGACAGTCCTCGGTTCACTAACCTCATTGTATGTAAGTATTCACAGCAGGGCGACATAAAGGCGTTTGTCCTCCCCCCTTGGAAATACATGAATGGTATGGTCTAAAAGACAGTAAAATCTCCACCCTGGAAATACATGAATTGTATGGTCTAAAAGACAGTAAAATCTCCACCCTGGAAATACATGAATTGTATGGTCTAAAAGACAGTAAAATCTCCACCCTGGAAATACATGAATTGTATGGTCTAAAAGACAGTAAAGTCTCCACCCTGGAAATACATGAATGGTATGGTCTAAAAGACAGTAAAGTCTCCACCCTGGAAATACATGAATTGTATGGTCTAAAAGACAGTAAAGTCTCCACCCTGGAAATACATGAATTGTATGGTCTAAAAGACAGTAAAGTCTCCACCCTGGAAATACATGAATGGTATGGTCTAAAAGACAGTAAAGTCTCCACCCTGGAAATACATGAATTGTATGGTCTAAAAGACAGTAAAGTCTCCACCCTGGAAATACATGAATTGTATGGTCTAAAAGACAGTAAAGTCTCCACCCTGGAAATACATGAATTGTATGGTCTAAAAGACAGTAAAGTCTCCACCCTGGAAATACATGAAATGTATGGTCTAAAAACTTCAACCTGGAAATACACGAAATATATGGTCTAAAAGACAGTAAAGTCTCCCCCCTGGAAAAACATGAATTGTATGGTCTAAAAGACAGTAAAGTCTCCACCCTGGAAATATGGTCTAAAAACTTCAACCTGGAAATACACGAAATATATGGTCTAAAAGACAGTAAAGTCTCCACCCTGGAAAAACATGAAATATATGGTCTAAAAGACTGTCTCATAACATGTGAGCTAGTTTTTAAAACCCACTTTACGTTGGATTTCAAAGGGCTAATTCGATATTTTTGATATTACAAAAAGTTAAACCCAGTCCGATTAATTGAACTATTCTCTGTGTACTAGTCTAAACCACCAACGTATTGCATCTATCGAATTCAAAAATGCTAAGAAGATTTTCCGATTGTAATTGCAATATCCATTTGAATATCACTAAAAGAAAAACAAATGTTGTTTATGTGACAAATACGATTTTATTTTCAGTGTCAAAAAAATGTAAGCATTGTTATTTTATTGTTAGTATTTTTTTTTCCATTTTTATGTATGCGTTTACAGACACTGCGCCCACCCCTTTGAAACCGTAAACCATATCCTCTTTGAATGCCCCTTCCTAATCCACCTTAGGCAGACCCCACTACCACTACAGCCCAACATAACCAACACCCTGTAAGGCAATGCTGAACAACTGAAGAAAACAGGACACTTTTTTTTCCTTGGCACAATCTGCAAAAGAGCTGACAGCTCAGCAGTAATAAAGCTGGCTAGAAGAAGAAGATGAAGTATTCGTTTAAAAGTTGTGTATTTTTTTTTTTACTAATTTCAAAAATAAAATGGTTGCTTTCAGAAGTAGCCGTTACCCTTATTTTTTAAAAGCTGCGAAATATGGTGAAATTTGTATTTTCAATAGCTTTTCTAGTTTTAAACATCTAAACATCTAAACGTGACGGACGGACAGACTACACCAAACTGATAGCGGCTTTTCCCCTTTCAGGGGACGCTAAAAAAGTTCAACGTAATAAAGCTACAGCTGACAAACTTTTCGTTTCGAAAATAAGGTTAATAGAAGTTCACATTTTTATTACACACAAGCATATGTAATGTTCAAAGCATAGACATATATGTTCAAACCATGGTTCAAACAAATAAAGTTTTAGAACCTTCCATTATTTTTTTTAATATTTTTTTCTTCTCCGGTTCTAGCCACCAAATTTAGTTTGGGTCACATTAAAATCTAAATCAAATCTTTGGCTCGTTGGATTGCAAAGTAATAGAAAGTAATTCTTTTAAAAAATCTTTGTTTTTAATTGCTTTTGTATAGCGCACTTGTAATTAATTGACTAATTTATAATTTGTTTGTTATTGATTCAATGGTTATGCCTGCGCTAGATGTGCAAAATATGTAGGTCGCAGCTGGGACTGCATAACCATGGAAATACTGCATTCCTCATTAATTTTTTGACTCAAAGACAAGCTTTATTATTATCATTATAATTATTATTATTTTTTTATGTTAGAAATGAATGAGTATTCATTCTCTGGCGCTGCCAGGGTCGAGTTTCGTTAATAGAGAAACAAGATTCATCGTAGTCCCTTTAACAGTTTCCACTGAGAAATTTTCTGGTGATGTGGAAGGTCTGCAGCAGTACCGCCCTCTGACAGGCAACGAGGATGTTATTATTATCATTATTATTATTATTACTATTACTATTTGTTATTTATTCATGTATTCTATTTGTTGTCAATGAATAATTGTGCAAAGTGTCAACTTGATCTGACAATTGGCGTGGGGAAAAGAACGTGTACAAACTTTTTACAGACAGACAAGCAGACAGACAGAAGCTTTGTAAAAGAAAATAACAAATGGCAATGCGATGATATCGCATGGACGTCTGCAGACTACGCCTAAATATTAATTTGTAATCAGCTAACTGGATGATAAAAGGAGGGGAGGGGGTGGCCAGAAATGCCAAAAGCCCAACAAAAATTGTGCACCCTGACAGTGCCTAACGTTGCATCGAAATTTGAACCCGCGATCCCTCGGAGCAGATGGTAATTCTCCAGAGAAGAAATGAATAAACCACTTCACATTATTAAGCCATGAGGGTCAGTGGGGGGGGGGGAAGGCTTGACCGAACTGGACTACGGAAGACTGCATGTGAGATTTTGTTGGGCGCACGTTCCCTCTCTTATCTGGTCCTCTCGCTCTCTCCTTCTCTCTCTCTCTCTCTCTCTCCTCTCCCTGTGTTCTTCATTAGCTCACAATTTGGAGGCTATTAGAGGCTTTTGTCTCGAGTGGTCTTCCCTTGTCTCGTTATCTCCCTTTCCTCCACCCCCACCCCCTCCCACAACCATGATCTGTCCCTTCCTTGTATCCGGGCCTACGGAAAGATGAATGCTAAAAAGATGCCATGTTGGACACATAGGCGGTTAATCAAACAATGGAACACAAAAAAATGACAATGCAAAGAATATCACATGCCTGCAGATTTAACCGAGATTAAACTGAGATTTACCCGATATTTATCTGAGAGGAAGAACGTAGTTCTGTAAAATATCAATTGTAAGAAAAAGGAATGATTTGTGGAGGCTTGGTGGCTGAGCGATAAAGCGCTTGGCTTCCAAGCCGAGGGTTACTGGTTCGAATCCTGGTGAAGACTGGGATTTTTAATTACGGGATCTTTGGGCGCCTCTGAGTCCACCCAGCTTTAATGGGTACCTGACATAAGTTGGGGAAATGTAAAGGCGGTTGGTCGTTGTGCTGGCCACATGACACCCTCTTTAACCGTAGGCCACAGAAACAGATGACTTTTACACCACAAGTTCTGAAAGGGGAAACTTTACTTATGAAAGATTTGAGTGGCTTTTGTTTGCTATCGACACACACACACACACACAATACCTAGTAGTATGATAGCACATCACAAAGAAACAATTTAAGCTAGATTATTATCTTTTGTCGCCGTGTTTTTTACCAAGCTTATATCAACTCATTCCGTCTGTCTGTCAGTCTGTCTGTCTGTCTCGTCAATGTCTTGAACACGATATTTCTCCCACTTTCAAATCTCGAATCAAGTTGAAAACGTAGCACAATTAATTATTGTCGATGACAACAAACAATCATTTTTTTAAATCGATAAGTTAATCAATTAGTAAATAATTAAATTTGCTTTATATTTCATTTACTAAGCTAATGGAAGGATGGCTGCTTGGTCGTGCGGTTTGCGCGCTGGACTGTCGTTCAATGGTACCGGGTTCATACTTAGGTTTGGATTAGGAAATAAACGATCTTCGACTCTGTAGGAATATCCAAGACATGTAAAACATTTTACAAGATAAATCTTGCAATAATGAGACATATGAAAGCTATTGAACGGTGTCCCCCCCCCCCCCCCCATTCATGGCGCGAATGGGATTGAACTTGCTAGATATCAGACTCGTAAAACATACGAAAATGTGTACAGTTATAATCTAGAAAATAATATAACCCTATTAATCTTATTTATTAGTAGCGCGTTTTTTTTAATTCATTTGTGTAATTTCCCTTGTTTCTAAGACTGTGTGCTATTTAATAACATATACACTGTATAATTCGGAGCGTGTCATTTTGTTTATTTCATTTTAGTACTCTTTTAACCAACTCAATGGTTGTGGTAATGAAAATAATTAAACTCATAAATGAACTTTTTGGCTCATCGTAAGTTACCTCTTTTAATGCTTTAAATCGTCTCCCTTTGTGTTCTAAATTATCTCTCTTTGTGTTCTAAATTGTCTCTTTTTCTATCCTTAATTTTCTCTCTTTGTGTTTAAATTTTCTCTCATGGTGCTCTAAATTATCTCTCTTGTGGTCTTACTTATCTGACTTTATACTAAATTAATATCTAAAAATACGCTTTTTTTTTAAAAGATGAAATGTGCATGTCTTTTATACCTGTCATTTTTACCTTTACCTTTCTCTTAGTCTGTTGGACCGTTGGGGCACCATGCAAGATTTGCTGACCATCTGTCTCCATTCCTCTTTATCTTTTGCCTTTCTGCCTTTCAATGGAATGCCCCGTCTATTCTTTTTTGTTATCTTTCCATCGCTTTTTTGCCTCTTCTTCATTTTCCTGGTACTGTTCTCCGAAGGAAGGTCTTTGCGAACCCCGAAGACCTTGTAATATGGCCTTGATTTTTAGCTTGCGTTTTTTTTACTATAGTTAGCAGGTCATCGTAGGGTCCAATCGCTTCAGTAACACTGTCTCTCTCTTGGTTTGTGATTCGGTCTTTAAATGTGATACCTAGGACTGTCATTAGATCTTTTTAAATATTTGAAATATTACAACAATCGGTGTTGAAAGAAAGCTGAACTTCCATTTCTGAATGTGAAGTCAATCCTGTAATGCGGTAAATTTGGGTCAAAAGCGCAATTTAGGTCAAAGTCAGCTGAGGTATACACAAATACGAATAGATTGGCTATTTTTAATATTCTTTATGTAAAAATAAGAACAATGATTGTACAAAATATACAAATAGTATTTTGACAAACTTATTCAACGAATGTTTTCTTTACTATATTAAAAGCTTCTGCTCAATATAGACCTAAATTAAATATTATTTTAAATGCGTTTTGAAATTGCCTATCTGTGAGAGTTATAAAACCTGACATTTACATGTGCGCTTATCTTCCTTGTTGACCATCTAAATACGTTTAATTAAATAATAGAAACTTAGCAGACGATGTGACCAGTGAACTATGATCAGGGGGAGCTCCAACTTCAACCAATTTCCTTCTCATGCTGGCTGACAGAATTGCTGAAATTTTTATGAGGTCAGCCGGGTTTAGCTATCTGGACTTGAGAGTTGCGGGATAGTTCCGAAATACATTTTGGAATGTTTCTTTTTCGTAGAGGAGCTGTTCTCGGTGTGGATTATTTGGCAAGAGTTGGCAAGAGTATAGCAGACGACATGAGGTTGTCGTTCCTTTCATTAACCTTGACATTGGTCGTTATCTTCACCTCTGCAGATAAGCTCGTTGGTGAGTAATTTGTATTTATGTAACCTTAAGGTTGTTGTTGTTGTTTTCTTTCAATTACAGTCCTTGCCAAGACTGCTAATAGAATCAGTAATATTTGCAAATTTTTGTAGCATTTTGTTTTGACCCAAGCTTAAATTCCCCTATATTTTGAAAGCTCTCGACTCTTACTCTTTTTATGCACCAAATTCCTGTAAGAAGTTTTAAAATTAAAATACCTTCTCGGGAAAGTCGTCTTTTAGTAAAATATAGGCTGCGCCAACCTGTAATTTTTTAAATAAATATGTTGCTATCCTTTTTGTTTTTTTTTAAATTGTATTTACAAAAGAAAAAAGAATTATTTTGGATACTAATGGGCCTACAACTTTTCTTATGAAAGGACATCAGCGAGTGACTAGAGTTCTATTAAAACTTATCTCATGCAATGCAGACGTCACTTGTTCTACGTCTGCTCCGTGTCACGTGACCAGCTCTAAGAAACTTTTTGCAGACGATGTGTTTATATTTGTTGAGGAAATAAAATACTATGAATTAAAAAAAAAAAAGTAGACTAAGACTAAGACTTCTTTATTGACCCTTACGGAAATTTGTTGTGATTACAAGGACTCTTTTCTCATATAAAGACAACACAACAGAAAAATACACCTAAATACAACAGACACAACATAAAGAGTTCATTCAGCTACTACACACAGGTATCTTGGTGCTTTTCATGTTCCCTGATTAGTGAGTGGCGGTGATATTCAGTATTCTGAAGTTTTATATGTATTCTGTATGGCGATCTAATAGAAGGCAGGAAAGCCGCTGGTCATCCACTTTTACGTAATACGGATGTATGCAAACGCGACATAAAGCTCTTCAAAATTGACACTGGCAACTGGGAAGAGGTGGCATTGGACAGATCCACATGGAGAGAGAGCATAAAGGAAGGGTCACAGATTGCAGATGTCATACACAACAGAAGCAGAAAGAAGGGTGAAAAATGCAACGGCGCCTGGTGATTATATATGCCCAACCTGCGATCGCAGCTGTGTATCAAGGATTGGCCTCTTTAGTCACACAAGAAGTTGCAAAGGGAAAAGATCGTCTCTCGAGACGTAAAATGCCACAGATATGTATTCTGGTATATAAATTGACAATATGTATTTTTCCTTTTTTTTTTTAACATTCTTTATCAAGAAACCCGAACAAGTCACTGGCCTTTAAGCACCACAATAGAAAGAAAACTATTTGGAGAGCTCCCTGATTTGGAAACCACTGCGCAGTTCATCTCGTATATTGGTCTAGTCATCTGAACGCTCCAACATAACAATGAGAACGAGGAAGATGTCCTCAAGTGGGATTTATAATCTGCTACTTTGCGTTGCAGTGTAGGCAGAAGTTTCGAGGGGGCCAGTTAGCAGCACGTCACCGACCGGGTATTGCTCGCAGAAGAAATGAATGGCTCATTTATATTGTTTTATGAATGAATGGTTTAATTTATTCATATGAACTTCTTAACCTTGAGATATGTGTCAAACTTGTGCACATTTTCCTCTACGATTGTCACATCCGTTTACACAATGTTATAGCTGCATTTGTTGTTTTATTTTAGAAAAGAGTTCTTGTAATCAAAACAAATGTCCAATAACGATCAATCAACTAGTCTTAGTCTCTTAGTCTTGGAATGGAGTCATGGCTGATTCATGGGAAAGGTTCTCAGGAGAAGAAGCATCGATCCGGAACTTTTTTTTTTTTAACTCAACTGTGAAAAGCTTTAAGACTCGGATACTGTCTAGGAGATAAAAATATCTTATCAGCATAATCTTTCGTCGTAGGGCTGCTGTGAAGGTTTGAGTAACCATATCCCTCCACTTTTCCCGGTCAGCATCTGTTCTTAGCAGGACATCAAGAGAGAGGCCGGTCCTAACAGTTGCGGGGCTCTATGCGAAACTGATTGCGCGGGGCCTAGTCTGGGTGGGAATAAGGATAGTAGGTGAAAATTAAGATTTTGTATTAGAAAATAAAATCGACTTTGAATTTTATTCATTCTTAACTAAGTACAAAATTGCGGATCAAATTAACTTTACGAACCTTGCAATCTATGACATATTTATATGCCAGTGACTATAAAAGTAAATAAAGTATTGGAACTTCCGATTAAGGTGAAAATTCGCCCGATTACTACATTTTATTACATGAAAGCTGACAATGATTTTTTTTCTTTTATCAATTGGCGTTTTCCGCAATGAATGAAACCCACAAATGTCTAATTTTTCAGGAGATTTTTATGAGTTTCTAGGAGATTTTAATAAATTCAGGAGATTTCCAGGAATTTTTCGTATATATTTTGCAATTTAATGGTTACACCTAGAATTAGCGCGGGGACTATGAAAGCGCGGGGCCCACTGTGACCACATAGGTTGCAGTGGCCTAAGACCGGCCTGTGTCCAGCCTACTTTCTTTGGACGACCCTTTCTTCGTGCTCCCTCCACTGGACCTTAAAAGTGAGTCACGTTTTGAAATATGGCCGAGCCAGTTCAGCTTTCGTCTCTTCACGCTGTCAATCAAAACAAGAACGGAGCGGTACAAAAACTCGTTTGTACCTCACTCGGTCAGACTCTATCACCGCCACTCATTGATCAGGGAAAATGAAATGCACCAAGATACCTGTGTGTAGTCGCTGAATGAACTCTTTATATTGTCTGTTGTATTTATGTGTATTTTTCTGTTGTGTTGTCTTTATATGAGAAAAGAGTCCTTGTAATCACAACAAATTTCCGTAAGGATCAATTAAGCAGTCTTAGTCTTAGTCTTCACTGTATTGAGGAGTTCCTCCTTTTAGGCAGCCAAAGTGTTGACTTGCACAAGTATAAACACCTGTCTTCTTTGATCCCCCCAAAAAATACTTTTTTTTACACTAAAATTTCTATTAGACTCCTCCTCTTCTAAAAAAAAAGGGTACCCCTTTGTACCCTTAAACACGTCAGGTACGCCCCTGATTCCAATGCAGATTTCGTTGATGTTTTGTTGTACCCGTTTTGTGTTTGAGTCTCGTGTGAGCCAAACGAGAAGAGAAAGGGGCGCACTCCCGATGGTATCAAGCCCCAGAAGGGCGCCCTTCAACAAACACTAATGAAGACAGATCGATAGAGTCAACATTCCTTGTTTATTTAGTGACACAAATAAACGTCTGTCTGATACTCTGTTTCATAAAAGTGAATTGTTTGTGTGAATCCATTGTCTGATTGGCTAGATTTAGTCATCCATTGTTGTTGCCTTTTTTATCCGATAAAAACAAACAAACAAACAAATGTTTCTGTAATATTCCAAATCCAATACTCCAATTTTTTAAAATTTATTTATTTTACTAAGTCACGTATCATCATACTTGTAATGAAGGCTGCTTTTGAGCCATCAAAGCCATGTCAACCGCGAGGTCAAGGTCAGTAATTGAGATTCATCTGCACAGCGTGAATTAAATTGTTAAATTAGTTGGGTTTTTCTTTAATCCATTAGCTTTGGGATTTCAGTTTTTTGTGTAATTTTTGTTATATCACTTACATCATAATGTGAGTGTGTTTTTTTAAATATAGTTTTGAAACAAAAGGAAACAATACTACCAACAACAAAAAATGATGGCGTCAGTTTATTTTTTTTTTTTCTGTGTTAGGAATAATTGATATCCTATATTATAGAAAGACAAATTTAAGAATAGAAACTCCTGAAATATTCAAAAGTTACTATTCAAAAATTTATTAAATCAAGTACTTTTATTAATTAATCGGAAAAGTTTCTTTGCTTTGAAAAACTTAAATTTAAAAAGCGTCAATATTTTCATGGACAGCACAGTCAATTTCAATTTACTTTCCATTAAAAAAAAGTTCTCCTTTCGGACCTAGCGATCTATAGGGCAGATGATGTAAAGGCCACCTGTTTCTATGATTTACTGTTAACGAGAGTGTCAAAAAACATATGTCAAAAAAAGTGTCAAAAAACATATGTCAAAAAAGTGTCAAAAAACATATGTCAAAAAAAGTGTCAAAAAAGCATATATATACTGCTAGGCTTTGGGTCAACTAAAATTAACTCATGCCATCATATATGTGAGATGATTGCCTGGGCATTAGCTATATATATATATATATACAGGGCCGGCCTTAGGGCACTGAAGCCTATGCGGCCGCAGTGGGTTCTGCACTTTCATAGGCCCCACGCTAAGACTAGTTGTAAATTATTAAATTAAACCTTTTTGACTTAACAGGGTTTCCGCTGCCTCCTGATTTTCCAGGAGCTCCTGGAAATCTCCTGAAATTCTTAAAATATCCTGAAAACTCATAAAAATGTCCTAAAAAATGGAAAAAAAAATTGTTATTTTGGGGTGCCAATCAAGATGGAAAACGCCAATCCTACTCGCGATTAAAAAAAACGGCAATGTCAGCTTTCATTTAATAAAATAATAAGGCGAATTTTAACTAAAACAAGAAGTTCCAATACATTATTTACTGTCATAGTGCGTGGCATGTAAATATAGATCTAAATCTATCTCGATCTCTTAAAAAAATCAAAAGCGATATTTTGCTAGTCGATAGTAACTCTAAAAGGCAGATCTGAATGTTATTCGGCTTTTTGTTATTGTAGATGGCTCGTAATTTACTTTGACCGTGATTTTGTACTGAGTAAAGTTTGAACAAAAAGACGTATTTATTTTCTAACAAAAAAAATCTTTATTTTCACTTATTATCCTTATCCCTATCCAGACTAGGCCCCGCGCAATCCGTTTTGCATAGGGCCCCGCAATCTGTAGGACCGGCCCTGTATATATGTTTGTAAAATGTTGTACATGTTTCGGATGTTCCTTCAGAGTTGAAGATAGTTTACTTCCTAGTCCAAACCTCCCGCAGGATGACGGGGGATGGGAGCGGGCAGGGTTTGAACTCGGGACCATAGATAAATCTGAACGACAGTTCAGCGTGCAAACCGCACGACCAGGCAATATATATATATAAGGAGACAAATCTTACAATATTGCGAGAGATGTGTGCAGTTCTTTCCCTTTATATAAGCTTTATTTTTTATGTCTTATATTTTTATTGTTTTACTCTCCAGATGAGTGTACTCCACGACAGGTTCATATATCTTACGGCAAACTGACCACAGAGTTCGTGATTGTTTGGTCAACTGTTGGTCAGTGCACAGCAGTGGTACACTATGGTACAGGGCCGTGGAGTTTAAATCAACAAGAAACTGGAAAGAGCGTTCAGTTCAATGAAAATATAAGTGGCTTGAAATGGCTGCATAGAGTTCTCTTGCAGGTATTAATTTAAAGTGTTAAACTGAACTCTTACGAAGGTATTAATGTAAGTGTTGAACTGATCTCTTTTGAAAGTATTCATTTAAAGTTTTAAACAGATCACTTTTGATGGCATTAATGTACAATCAAACTGATCTCTTTTGAAGCTATTAATTTAAACTGTTAAACATATCGCTTTTGAGGGTATTTTATATACTTACACACACGCACGCATGCGCGCGCACACACACACACACACATATAATGATCACTTACATGTCAGTTACATTGTGTTTCATGTCAAAGTCATGTCATGTTAAAATGTGTTCTGCTAGTTGAGTGAGGTGAATTGTATCAGTTTCGCTTTAGTCTGTAATGTCAATACAGAATTCATATCATCTTTTAGCAACTCGAATTTGGGACGACATATTTCTACTCACCAAATAGTGACAGATCCAGTGCAGCGTCTAGATTTTTCTTCAAAACATCTCCCAGCAATTCGGTAATTATGATTGGTATTCTTTTTTTTTTTTGTGTGTGTTTTTCATTTCTTTCTTTCCTTGTTTATAATCATTGTAAATAAGACAGCCTTGTTGAATTGCGATAAACATGAACTATAACTGTCACTAATTAATTAATAAAGTTATTATTCCCCTTTTGGCCAGACTAGTTAAAGCTCGTTTAAAACAAGTATAAAAGTTGCAAATAGTTTGATAAATTTTGAGTTCATATACAGTTACAAAATTTCAAATAAAAATTTGAATACGATTTTTTAAAATCTAAGAAGAAATCTTGTAATGAAATCACATATCCCTTTACTTAGATTAAGAAAATATTGTTATCCACTGTAATTTGACTTACCCATAATGCAATATCCATATGATATTCTAGTCCCTACCAGTTGAGCTGTTGGTTGTTAGTGAGCTGAACAGTTCGTCGTCTGCTAGAACTTTTATGATCGACGAAGCTCAGAAAGGGAAATTGTCTGCCATACTCCACACTGGCAACATAGCCTTGAACTTGAGCTCAGAGAACGGAACGGTAAGTAGTTTAAACTTAGAATCTAAGTTGATTGACAGAACAGTAAGTAGCTTAGACTTGGAATCTAAGTTGATTGACAGAGAAATGAACAGTAAGTAGCTTAGACTTGGAATCTAAGTTGATTGACAGAGACTGAATAGTAAGTAGTTTAAACTTAGAATCTAAGTTGATTGACAGAGACTGAATAGTAAGTAGTTTAAACTTAGAATCTAAGTTGATTGACAGAACAGAACAGTAAGTAGTTTAAACTTAGAATCTAAGTTGATTGATAGAGAACTAAACAGTAAGTAGCTTAGACTTGGAATCTAAGTTGATTGACAGTACAGAACAGTAAGTAGCGTAGACTTGGAATCTAAGTTGATTGACAGAGAACAGAACAGTAAGTAGCGTAGACTTGGAATCTAAGTTGATTGACAGTACAGAACAGTAAGTAGTGTAGACTTGGAATCTAAGTTGATTGACAGTACAGAACAGTAAGTAGCGTAGACTTGGAATCTAAGTTGATTGACAGAGAACAGAACAGTAAGTAGCGTAGACTTGGAATCTAAGTTAATTGACAGTACAGAACAGTAAGTAGCGTAGACTTGGAATCTAAGTTGATTGACAGAGAACAGAACAGTAAGTAGCGTAGACTTGGAATCTAAGTTGATTGACAAAGAACTGAACAGTAAGTAGCGTAGACTTGGAATCTAAGTTGATTGACAGAGAACAGAACAGTAAGTAGCGCAGACTTGGAATCTAAGTTGATTGACAGAGAACTGAACAGTAAGTAGCGTAGACTTGCAATCTAAGTTGATTGACAGAGAACTGAACAGTAAGTAGTGTAGACTTGGAATCTAAGTTGATTGACAGTACAGAACAGTAAGTAGCGTAAACTTGCAATCTAAGTTGATTGACAGAGAACTGAACAGTAAGTAGCTTAGACTTGGAATGTAAGTTGATTGACAGTACAGAACAGTAAGTAGCGTAGACTTGCAATCTAAGTTGATTGACAGAGAACTGAACAGTAAGTAGCAGAGACTTGGAATCTAAGTTGATTGACAGTACAGAACAGTAAGTAGCGTAGACTTGGAATCTAAGTTGATTGACAGTACAGAACAGTAAGTAGCGTAGACTTGCAATCTAAGTTGATTGACAGAGAACTAAACAGTAAGTAGCTTAGACTTGGAATGAAAGTTGATTGACAGTACAGAACAGTAAGTAGCGTAGACTTGCAATCTAAGTTGATTGACAGAGAACTGAACAGTAAGTAGCGTAGACTTGGAATCTAAGTTGATTGACAGTACAGAACAGTAAGTAGCGTAGACTTGCAATCTAAGTTGATTGACAGTACAGAACAGTAAGTAGCGTAGACTTGGAATCTAAGTTGATTGACAGAGAACTGAACAGTAAGTAGCACAGACTTGGAATCTAAGTTGATTAATAGAGAACAGAACAGTAAGTAGCAGACTTGGAATCTAAGTTGATTGACAGAGAACTGAACAGTAAGTAGCAGAGACTTGGAATCTAAGTTGATTGACAGAGAACTGAACAGTAAGTAGCACAGACTTGGAATCTAAGTTGATTGACAGAGAACTGAACAGTAAGTAGCGTAGACTTGGAATCTAAGTTGATTGACAGAGAACTGAACAGTAAGTAGCAGAGACTTAGAATCTAAGTTGATTGACAGAGAACTGAACAGTAAGTAGCAGACTTGGAATCTAAGTTGATTGACAGAGAACTGAACAGTAAGTAGCAGAGACTTGGAATCTAAGTTGATTGACAGAACAGAACAGTAAGTAGAAGAGACTTGGAATCTAAGTTGATTGACAGAGAACTGAACAGTAAGTAGCAGACTTGGAATCTAAGTTGATTGACAGAGAACTGAACAGTAAGTAGCTTAGACTTGGAATCTAAATTGATTGACAGAGAACTGAACAGTAAGTAGCGCAGACTTGGAATCTAAGTTGATTGACAGAACAGAACAGTAAGTAGTTTAGACTTGGAATCTAAGTTGATTGACAGAGAACTGAACAGTAAGTAGCTTAGACTTGGAATCTAAGTTGATTGACAGAGAACTGAACAGTAAGTAGCTAAGACTTGGAATCTAAGTTGATTGACAGAGAACTGAACAGTAAGTAGCTTAGACTTGGAATCTAAGTTGATTGACAGAGAACTGAACAGTAAGTAGCTTAGACTTGGAATCTAAGTTGATTGACAGAGAACTGAACAGTAAGTAGCTAAGACTTGGAATCTAAGTTGATTGACAGAGAACTGAACAGTAAGTAGCTTAGACTTGGAATCTAAGTTGATTGACAGAGAACTGAACAGTAATTAACACAACATAGTCTAGACTTGACAGCAGGGCGCTCCTGGAGTCCACCCAACTCTAATGGGAACCTAACTTTAGGTGGGGAAAGAAACGGTCGTTGTGCTGGCCATATGACACCCTGCTCGTTAACCGTTGGCATCATCTGCTCTATAGATCGCAAGGTCTGAAAGGGGACCTTTTTTTTTTACTTTAGTATTGAGAAAGTGAAGCAGTGGATAGTGACACCCAATAGGATCTGAATTGAAATTTTTGGAGTATATGAATTTAATTCACATTTTATTTGACTAATCCTTCTGTATGCTACCTAAAAATAAGAAGCTATAACATTTTTCAATAGGTCTGAGTAAATTCATTTTTGCTTTTTGGTTAAATCAGTTGTCACTACTGTCAATTTTTTTAATAATAAATTCCTCATGACAACTTTGTGACATTCGGTAATTGCTGGGGGAAGTCAGTGCTGGAAGATGGGGTTTAACTATGTTCATAATAATACAAATGACCATCACCTCACTACGTGATAAAAACTGACGAAATAAAATAAAATAGGAAAGCTTACGTTTAGAGATGAAAAGCGATTATGGAAATTAAATGAAATCAGAAATACATTATTCCACGGGCAGATTGACTATATTGACGTTCGGGCCATAACAGAATGGACCGCTTTGAATGACGTCCATAAATGATTTGAAATTATTCCCCCGTCATGTGGATGGCGATTGACGTTTTCAAAGACATTGA
The DNA here is from genome assembly GCF_947242115.1 of Biomphalaria glabrata. Taxonomy (NCBI): domain Eukaryota; kingdom Metazoa; phylum Mollusca; class Gastropoda; family Planorbidae; genus Biomphalaria; species Biomphalaria glabrata. Next base: position 44,079,046 of record NC_074717.1, read on the forward strand.
TTTGGATACAATTATAAACAATGTGTCAGCGACTTGTTTATTGTGTATATTAGCCTATATAGGCCTATAGGTAGAAAGAACCTTTCGTGTATCCCCTTCCGGAAGTAGATGTTTTAATCTTTTAGTCATGTCAAATAATTTCAAAATCGTGTAATTAAGTTTTCTATTCGGACTAATTAAGATTGCGATTGTATTCTATTCGGTAAGATTGCGATTGTACTGAAGAAATGTAACACTGTTCACAAAAGCATGCATGAGTTAATTTTCGAGGCTTTATAAAACTTTACACCTGACGACTGGACGAATGGATACCTATCATATGTCACGCAAGACGTGGGCCGATAATAAATATTACCGCCAGGGCCTATTAGGACACCCAGCTCGTCCCTGCCTTACTGTGATCTAGAATGTGATCCCTAGAAAAAAAAATGTGTTTCTAGTGCTGGACACACGTCACAGCTTGTTCGTTTAAATTGCTTTCAGCGCCACGTTTGTGGACCAGTGAGAGTAAAAGGGGGTATGTGGAAGATTTCCGTGCTGCCTTCTAGCGCTCATGTAAACACAACACTGGATTTGAACTTGATAAGTAGGTGAAGTAGTCAAGTGTTTTTTTGCGTCTCAGCCAGGCATCCCACATGACACAACTTAAGAAATTTCCTCAGTGGACACTCAGCGCTAAGCAGGACGTTTTGGTGCTGCCATTTTAGTGCGATGTTTGTTTTTCGAGCGCGGTTTTTTTTTTGGCGCGAAATTCTTAAGCCACATTAAATAAGTTCATTTTATTATATGTCTTTAAAAACCAATGATTTATATCTATGTTTTTTTGTAAATGTATTGTTCACATATATGAATATGATTCATCCACATACTGATTCAGAAGATGAACTATTTGTAGGCCTAGCATTTGTGCACAGTATTACAGTCCGGAGACAATAATCACTTGCAGACGTGACCAATAATGACTTAATTCTTCAATGCATAATACGACATTTTATTTGCATAAAATAGAAGATACGAGATAAATTCAATTTCTATGAAAATAATAAATAAAATATAATCCACAGTGTCTAGAAATACGCATCAAAAACGTAAACTTCAATATATATTCACTGTGTAGATGACTTACTGTTAATGCTCCGGCTACATGGTTACTTAGTTCATTTGCTTCTTAAAACTTGACTGACTTACTGGTCCATGACTGCATGAGTAACTCGTTTCTTCCATGGTCACTTCATTAATTTTTCTGACCAAACTCTCGATCTCTCTTACGCCCGTACTTCCGGTCATTCACCACCAGAGTTCACAATTCCTACTTTGACACTCTGTATTCAACAAAATTCACTGAAATAAAACTAGGTATAACATTTTACCTGTGACAGTTTTGTGTGTGTATATAAGAGAAGAGAAGAGAAAATATTTTTATTGATCAAATGGAAATTTTTTTGACTACAATTGACAAAATCAGCTTAACTACTGTACAATAACAGTATAGATGAAAAATTCGAACAACATTCACACACGAAACACATACACACAAATTCGAACAACATTCACACACGAAACACATACACACTCACAACCAGCGCTTTATGAATTTGACTTCTATGTACTTCTCGATGATGACAGCTGATCTTGTGACACTCTGACCGAAAGTGGTAAATCTTTCTGTTTTAGTCCTAATGGAAAGGAGACGACCACTTCATTCAGATCTTATGTAACAGTGTTTTAATGGGTGCAGGTTTTCCTTAAGAATTGAGAGTGTTTTGGAAAGGCATCTTTCATGAAAAGCTCTTCAAGAGATGGTAGCTGTATTCGAGTGATATGCGATGCTTTTTTAATTAGTCTATTTAGTCTAAGTCTTGTGCCAGTGAAGTATTACCATACCAGGGCAAAGACTGCTGATGGTTGCTGTATAAAAAAGTTTAATAATTGTTTTGTCGATGTTAAATTTTCTTAGCTTTCTAAGATAGAAGAGTCGATGGTGAATTTTTGTGTAGAGGTTTTGAGAGTGTTCACTCCAATTCAGTTTGTTGTTGATGGTTGTTCCTAGATATTTATATTCTTGTACTTGTTCTATGGTTCGATTGTTTATCTGAATTTCTGCAATATGGCTTTTATGTTTCCTAAAGCCAATGCTCATTTCTTTAGTTTTCTGAACATTTAAAATTAGAAAGTTATCTATACACCATTGGTAAAAGGTGTTAATTGTTGAATGGTACAGATTTTCGTCACCTGCAATAAGGCCAATGATTGCTGTGTCGTCAGCAAATTTTATGATGGGAGTGTCAGCTGATAGGCTCTGAATGTCAACTGTGTTTATGGTATACAATACTGGTGACAGGACTCACCCCTGCGGCGCTCCAGTGCTAAGTTCTCTCGTGCCTGACACATGCCCGTTCACTTTTGCATATTGTGGGTGTTTGATGAGAAAGTTTAGAATCCAAGCTTAAATGTTTTTGCTAACGTTCAATTCAGATAGTTTTTGTATCATGCGATGTGGTTGGATGGTGTTGAATGCAGATGAAAAATCTACGAATAATACTCTGGCGTAGTGTCTCTGAGTATCAAGATGATGGTATAGACAATTCAGCATGAATAGCATTGCATCTTCTGTACTTCTTGACGGTTTGTAAGCGAACTGGTGCGGGTCAAGACGTGTTTCGGCTTCTTTCAGAAGATGTTTTAAAATCATTTTCTCCAGGCACTTCATTGGAATTGATGTCAGTGCTACGGGACGTAGGGCGTTGTTGGAAGCAATGATCTTCTTTTTGGGTACTGGAATTATTTCAGAAGTCTTCCAAATGGAAGGTATTTTGTGCGTTTGCCAGGACTTGTTGAAGATAGCACAAAAGATATAAGCCAGTTGTTCCACAAATAGTTTTACAGGTTTGCCACTTAATTTGTCGGGTCCCAAGGTTCGAACCCCTGACCATCGAGACGACATGTCCCGAGCTCTCTTTCGCTCTCTTCTCTATCTCTATCTTTCGCTCTTTCCTCTCTCTCTCTCTCTCTCTCTTCTTTCTCTCTCTCGTTACTTCTCTCTCCCTCTCTCTCTCTCTCTCCAGACCCTTTGCGCTGTGTCACTGATACTGTATTTTTTAAGCAAGCCCTGGTTTCAATGATCATGTGTTAGCTTCAAGAAATACTTCCAGGTTTCCAAGCTAAATAATCTTATCAGAGAAGTGTTCCGCATTAAATAATGTTCTCTTATATCTCGTTCATCTTTAATCATCTTTAACATTAATCAAGAGTTTTTATTGATTAAAATCAGGCATCAATGCAATGTTAAAAAGACGTTTCTGTAGACCATGTAAACAAACTATTAACTCATGTCACTTGTGTCTCTATTTCTGACCAGGTCGGAGATGAATATTTGAAACGTATAGAGCCAGCTGTTGCAGTTGTACCATATCTAGTTTCCCCGGGACCTAATGGTAAGCTCCACTTGTAGGCTATTACGTTATGTCAGATTCATGTATGTTCGAACTTTCTGTCTTAAGTCGGCTAGTAACGGCTAGTTGAGACAATACACAAGTACGATTAACAAATGGTCTTTGAATCCGATTATTAAGGTCTGATAGCATTATTAAAGTTACCTAGGAGAAATCTCGCGTCTTTTTCATTCATTGAAACTTTAATGTGTATGAAATTAACTTCCTCCATTGTGACCCGGTTTTCCTGGCTGAGTCAGGTAACCCGTGCCCTGGTGTAATGGTGCTATGAAAAAAAAAAGTACCCTACCTATATAAAAATGTCCTAGCGTATGGAATTATAAATGTCTTTATCTTTGTGTCTTTCTGTGTATTTTACTAAGATTATGTTTTTATTTGTGACAATCTTCAAACTTGGAACTATCCTTACCACAGTTCAAAGGACCTACAAGAATTTACAATGTAAACGTTAGTAATGAGAAATGAATCAATGCACGAGCGTAGACATATATAAATATAGACTGGAAAAAGGAAATAACTTCATGTAACTTGAAAACATGTATATTTATTGTTGTCGGATTTCCGAATTCTGAAAAGTTACATGATCTTTAGTCTTAGAGGTTAAACAAAACTACACTGCTGTATAAATAAAGTACACAAAATTGCAAGTCACAAATTTTCGTTTCATAAAACTCTTTTATCGGCCAGTCTATTTATTTATGTCTATGTGCACGAGGAGAAGGGAAGTAACTGTGTGAAGACATTAGAAGGGGAGACAATACAATTGGAGAACAGAGATTGATGAATGAACTTGAAAGTTGTATTTTACTTTGTGATACTGGAACATTTTTTTAAAGAATGTTAAATAAATTGCTTACTGTGAACTCAATATTTAGATGACCATTGTTCGTTACATTAAATTGTGTGAAGCTGTAGTGTGTGCTACATTGTAATTTTTGGCTTTTATACAGCGCGATAGTTTCATGCTTATAGCATGCTCAGAGCGCTATGGTCCAATCTCATTTGTAGATCAGTGGGGGGAGGGGCGCTCAGTAAACACAACTCTGCTCCAGTCGGGTGTTGAACCTCGAGCCCCCTTCATAGGTAGTCAAGACAAGCCCAGTTCAAGCGTACTTAGCCTCTCGACCATGCTTCCCAATCTGTACTGGCACTCGGCTTCAAGGCTTTTAAGTTATCAATCTTGTCTTATGTAGACGTGACTGAAGTTCTTTCTGTCGTGAAATAGGAACTAGACTATATATTTTTTTGTCTGTCAATAAAAGTTGTGTTAGCTTGAAGTAATACAAAGGTATGGACTATCCTAAACTGTGAAATAACACTACATATTCATTCACTCCCATTCTGTGAAAGTTAACAATAGGGCCTAACCCATTCTATATTCTTTTCAACCCCCATACTTTTCCCTCACTAGAATGAGTTGCAACCACAGATTTGTATAACCTTTATATCTATACTACAAATGTCACTTCAGATTGTCATCAATGGTTGAATTTATAGCAATTAAAATAAAATGTTTAACATAAAATAGAAAAATACATTTAGTTGTTGTTTTTTTCAATATTTATTTTCTTTAAGTGAGATGCAGAGTTTTCACTCTTTAAAATGAATGACGCTTAGGACATAATCTTTTTTAAAGTAACATCTAAGATAAGATTTTAAAAAATCATGCCCTTAATTAGAAATAGGTCTACTTTCCATAATTTATTAGAGAGAATGTTAACAGAGGTTGCATTAAAATTGAGTGATTTTTCTTTCAGAAGTTGAAGAAGAAACCTTCACCCATTATCTACACAGATTCTCAATGCCTGATACAGAATGGCCAATGAGTATTGACAAGATGTGGTACAGTTTGGACTTAGGACCTGTTCATTTAATTAGGTACATTTTAATCATATTTTTTAACTCTTTTTTTTTCTGAAGGGGGGAGAGGGTATTCTATTTTATAAGTTTCTTTTAGAGGAACACTTTGTGGCCGAGTCCAAAACTGCAGCATGAACAGTAGAGAGATGATGGAGAACAGAGTGATTTACAACATACAGTGGCATAGCAACCATGGCATGAAGGGGTTCAGTGCGCCTGGGCCCTCGACCAATAAGGGCCCAATCTGGCACTTGAAAGGGGAAAATGTGTTGACTATAAGTATTTAACTGCTTGAAATTATTTCATTACTTTACTTAAACCATTTTAATTATTGTTCTTCAATTATATTTCTGGTTTTCAAGCAAAGTAACAAATCAATGTAAATGTTTGTACTTTAGCATGGAACCTGTTAAAGGAAAGTAACTCTTAAATTGAGAGTGTTTCATTAAATTCTAACTGTTAATATTTTTAATAATAATGATAATAATAATAAAAACAAATGTGTAAACAATGTGAATGTTCACTCTAAGAAAAAAGAAGGTTGTTTTTGTTTGTCATTTCTTTCCTTAATATTGCTGCATATACACACTAGTTGAATTAGGCGAAATTATACCAGGTATAGACATTAAATTATAAACCAAGTTCTTTTCGTTTGGTATTTGCTGGATGATTATATTTAGTCAGCCCACTGGTACTTTGTTATGCCACTGATAATATGAGCATGACTTGGTAGCATAGGGAAAAGAAAATAGCATCTTATAGTGTAGGTCTAAAGAGTCTGATTTCATAGAAAAATATTAATTTATTAACAATTTAAATGTTAGTTTTTCCTCAGAAGTCTTCTACTTGAAAGATAATAAATATGCAACAGCTCAACACAATTGGCTCATCAAAGATTTGGAAGCTGCTGGGAAAAACAGACAGAATGTTCCATGGCTAATAGCATTCGGAAATCGACCTTTCTATTGCACTTATGAAAATCCACGTCTTGACTGCAATCAGAAAAAATCTAATATTAAGACAGGGTAGACAACTATTTCTTGCAGTGTAACTTTTAGACTGTATCTGTATTTTACAAACTGTAAATCAAATATTTTAATTTTAGCTCTTTTGTTATCCTTTTTATTTTATAAATAGAAAAATGTTTTTTTAATTCCCTATATTTATTCTCAGACTTGAAGACATATTCTTTCATTATGGTGTTGATCTTGTCATTCAGTCCTATGGTGGAGCCTATGAAAGAACATATCCCATGTTGAAAAATGTAGCAACTGCTACAAACTACTCTAATCCTAATGGACCTGTCTATATAATTAGTGGAAGTGCTAATCACTATGATCTAGAATATAATTTTACAGACCCTGCACGTGAGTTTAACTTTAAATTTCAGGAATTATTTTTTAGGGGTCATTTATTTAAAAGACTTACTTAGACTTAGGTCCTCCCGCGCCGTTCGGCGCATTGGGCGGCAAGCTGTCTCCATAATGATCTGTCACTGGCAATGTCTGAAGCCTCCTCCCACCTGGTGTCCACTGTTCTGAGGTCCTCCATGAAGGTGTGTCGCCAAGTAATACGAGGACGTCCATGTTTGCGCTTTCCTCATTTCGGCTTCCATGTTATCGCAACTCTTGGTGTGCGTAATTCATTTTGATGTAGAACATGTCCCGCAAACCTCATGCGACGCTCAGTCACAACCTCACTAAGTGTTCGACTTCCAGTTCGGCATAGGATTTCCTTGTTTGAGATCCGGTCTGTGTAATTGACTCCCAAAATCCGTCTCAGCCATCTCTGTTGAGCCACATTTAGTCTTTTCTCAATTTTGACAGATGACTTCCACGTCTCACATGCATATGTAGCAGTTGGAATGACGATTGTGTTGAGAAGGTGTATTTTTGTCTCGAGTCCAATGGCTTGGCTAGTCCAAATAGGCTGCAGCCTTTGTTATTTTTTTTTGTTTGGAAAAAAAAATCATTGTCTTTTTTTATTTAAAAGACAATGATTTTTTCCAAACAAAAAAAAATGAATAAAGATTTTTATTAGAATACATCTATTCAAGCTGCATATTCAGAGTGGGCAAAAACTGGGCCAAATCTTCAGGGTGGACATGGTTGTTGAAAATGGCTCTTACGATTTTCCTAGAAATTTAACAGTTGATGTATATCATTGGGAGAATAATTACTAACTCCTTAGCCACACTGATCAAACAATGGGGCAGGGTAAAAAAAAGCTTCTTTTTATTTTTAGTCTAACATTCATTACTTATTAAGAGTAAAAAAAAATCAATCCTCTATAAGATGTATAAAGGAGGTATTGTCTTTTTAAAAAAGATTTCTTTTTCTTGTTTTTAATTAGGCAAATTAGCACTCCCTTCTTCAATGAAGATTGTTGTAATTATGTATACCTATATCCAATTAGACCACATACATAAAATGTAATCAAAACAATAATATAGTTCCGAATTAGAAAATAAGTACAAGTACTTGATAATTAATTTAATTTCAGTTCATTACTTTTATATAGCACAGTGAGGGAGGGGGTATCTGCGAGAAGGTTTTCCCTGCTGCCTTTAGGTGCTCAGTAAACACAAGTCTACTTGAGTTGGGATTTGAACTCAAGCCCCCTTGTTAAGCAACCTAGCTATAGTCAATTAATTTTGGCCTTTCAGCCACACATCCCAAGAGATAAAAATAAAAATCCAGATGAGAAACTTGTGCAACAGCAAATCTCTGTTATCTCTCTAACATAACATCCATTAAAACCACCACAATCATATAAAGCCTTGCACCTCACAGTACCTTTAATCAAGGGATTAGGTATAAAGGGTTAATGTATGATGTCCCTAACAAATTTATATTGTAATAACATTCATCTACCTTTCATTGCTCTACAATCTGCACCAAACTTCAATGTTACATTTCTGTCATTGAATATTCCACATCTCTTCTTCCAAGTTCTCTATTCACCACACTCCCTTTGGACACGTTTTAAGATTTATATGGACTTGAACTTAATATGTAAACAAAATGAACTATTATCTCTATCTTCTTAGCTAACTGGTCTGCATTCCGCTTTGTTAATGAGTCAGTATTGACTGTGGGAAGGCTTCGTGTAGTGAATGCCAGTGTTTTGGAATATGAGCAAGTCAATGTCCAAGATAGCAGTGTAATTGACACCTTTGTGATCCAACAAGAGCATCATGGCCAGTTTTCTATGCAGGACTTGTCTTCCAACATCGTGGCAGAGGTGGACAAAAACATTGTGGATGCTGGCGGGAAGCCAGGTATATTTTTTTAGTCTTAAACTTACCTTATATATTACAGACATTACTTAAAAAAAAGAAGATGATTACATCCAATGCATTTCATGTGTCAATCTAGTCATGCATGTTAATCAATGACTTCAACTCTGCTAAGTCCTTGGTTTTCCTGGCTGATTCATGCAACCCATTCCATTCTCCTATATCACTAGGGAAGAAGGAGCACTTGTACCGATTTGTTCTACCGTACTTTAAGTCTTTGATGTTGCTGTTTCTAAATAAACATTACATCTCTAAGTAGTGTAGGTCCTATACAAACATTAAATCTCTAAGTAGTGTAGGTCCTATACAAACATTACACCTAAAAATACTGTTGGTCCTAAACAAATGCTATGCATTCCTAGATGTTTGGTCAGCAGGGCTAGGGATTTGAACCAAAGTAAAAAAAAAGTTCCTTATAAATGACAAGCAAATTGTCAAGCTTTGACCAGTCATTTTGTAAGTAAACTATATTGTATACAGTAATTGTAAACTGCACCATGAAAGAATATTCAAATAAAGGGTTAAGAATGCAGTTTCTAGAAAGGTCTTTTTAAAAAAATACAATAAAAGAAAGGGGGCACTTCTGGATGAATGGTAAAACACTTGGCTTCCGCACTAAAGGACTCGTTCAAATCTCTGTGAAGACTAGATTCAAGATTTTTAAGATGTATTGAATCCACCCAACTCTAATATTGTTGAGAACTCTTAAACCTTGTTCTTAGGATGCAAGCCAGTTCAATGGATAAAAATTTATTTTTATATTACTTTTTATGAACCTTTGGTCTAGACGTAAGTCAGCTAGTTTTCTACGCCATCAACCCCAAGGTCCATTTAGAAAAATAGACTAAATCAATAAAATAGTTAGCCTTCTTAGTAAAATCACTAAATTTAGAAAGCCTTCAGGGCAGAAGACTCAAAAGTAAAGTAGCAATTATACATAAAACACTGAACCATAATCTTCAAATACAGAAACAAAATTTAGGCACATTCCTCGTCCCATATGCTAGGACAAATTTTTACAAATACTCCTTCTTCCCTAGTGCTATTAGAGCATGGAATGGGTTGCCTGAGCTAGCCAGGAAAACCAGTGACTTGGCAGAATTTAAGTCATTGGTTAATTTGCATGACTAAATGCATGACGCATAGGACGTAATCATCTTCTTTTTTGAAGTAACGTCTGTATTATATAAGATAAGATTGCACCTTGAAAAATAATTAGTTTTACATTCGTATAAACATATTGGGGCTTATGCCCAATAACTTGTAATATAATTTTGAAAATATATTTAACAATTAAAAACTTTTTTCCGTTGTTGGCTTTTCTCTGTACTTTTAGTATTAATAAAATAATAGTAATAAAAAAATGTTCTATCTGAAGGTCATCTCAATATTGATGAACTGAAAGCCCCCAAGTCTCCAGTAGAGGCTCTCTTAGAAGGAGATACCAAATTAAGAATTATTATTGGTGGCAGCTGTGCTGGGGTTGCTGTGATTCTGGTTTCTATGTTTATTTTTGCCAAGAAGTGCAAGAGAAAGAGTAAATCCACAAGGCGCTGGGAACAAATGGATATTAATTATGGGAAAAAGTTCTATACCAAGGCCCCAGAGAAGGATGAAGATAATGACTTTGAGATTGATATGAGTGAAGGAACAGAGCCCACAAGAAAACTTTTGAATGCTGATAATTAGGTCCAAATTGATATGAGCGAAGGATCAGAGCTGACAAGGAACCTTTTGAATGCTGATAATTAGGTCTAAATGTAGGTATAGCAAAGTGGTCAGCCGTCTTGGATGAATGTTAATAACTCGTTGTAAGTCTGGTGTTTTAGCTGGTCTCCGATGATACACATTGTGAATTTATTGTTTTGAATGCTTTTAATGAATGTGAATCACTATATCAGCTGCAGAAGTGGAATGCATTTGATGTTATTCATTGTCAGAGTTAATGAGAGATCTTACAGTAATGTTATTTTTTGAATTGTATTTTCATGTCACAAGTGAATGAAGTTTGGTTAAAATGGTCCATTAAAGAAAGCAAACAAAATACTCTTTCAAAATTTGCTGAATTAATATTTCATCGTGTTTTGCTGTTGTTGTTTTTTCATTTAAATGTTTCTTTTGTGTCTATATTCACTTGACTTAATAGAAACAGTTCTATTTCTGACCTGTTAAATTTTGCCACAGTTACAAATATTCATCTCATTAACAGATGTATAAATCACAATTAGCGACATTCCCTTGTCAGCATCTCCATTTTTCTTTCCCGCAACACATTGTCTATTATAATCGATCTACAAGAAAAGCTTCACCACATCTGAACTATATATTTTTTTTTAAATAAAAATCTAATTTGGTAGACAAGACAATCCCATAAAATCATATCTCGATTGATTATTTATTGATTAACTCTTTCTCTCATAACTGACGATACCAACATTGATTCCACCAGAATGTGGTAAATAATTATGGAGAGAAAGAGTTAAAAGTTGTTTTAGAAATCACACTTACATATGTATTAGGTTTTATGATTCAGACCTTTATTTAAAGAAATGCTACTTGTACAAATCACATTTTATAAAGTAATTTTGACTTTCATGAATGTAAAAATGTTTGATATTTTTTTGTACGTTTTCATGAGTTCTTTTTGTTTATTTACATTGTGTCTTGTGGAGGGTTTCAACCTTTTCAGGTCTTATTGAATGTCTTGGGTATATAGATGTGCTTTTGTTTCAATCAATAATTTTAGCATGATGGTCTTTAAGTTTAAGTCAGATGTGCACAAACTTTTTTTCCGCCTGAAGTACATTATAGCCAGCCTCATCATGGCAAAAGTTTCATCTTCTTTTTTGAAGTAACATCTGTATTATATAAGATAATATAAAAAAAATCTTCAATTATTATGTATTGTGGGAAAATTTTGAGGGGCCACATAGCACAGGGTTAATGGCTGGATTTGGAGTTAGTGCCTTATTGGCATATGCTAAGCTGATTGAGAAATAGTAAATTACTGTAGAGCTAAACTGAAAAGCTGCCTAAAAAATAAGTTTGGTACCTTCACAATAAACCACTTTGTGGCTATAATAATTTTGGTAACAAATTTTCATTTAAAGCCTCAGTGATGAGTTTACTGAAACATGGTTTCTTTTTGCTCATGTAAAAATTAGTTTTGACAAAATATTAAAGACATTAACTATTACTAATATTTGAGAGGATAACTACTGACAATATTTGTTTTCTTTTGTGTACAGTCTTTTTTTTATTTTTTATTTTCATCTTTATTAAATGACATGGCAGGGCAAAGTGCAATTTCTTAGAATTACTAGTCTCCCTTTTCTGTGTATATAATTATAATTATGTATTTATCTGAACATAAAACTATGAATATCAAAATCTTGAAATGTACATTTAAATTTTTTTAAGTGCCTTAAAATTATATTTTAATCCCTTAATTGTTTTTAAGAAAAAAAAAATGTTAGCTTCCATGTGCCAATATTATTTGAACGTTTGTAGGGAATGGGGTGCATTGTAACAAACATAAAAAAAAGAACAACTATCCTGATTTTCATTAAAGGTCAAAAGTTTAATATAAATAACCCTAACCCTTGATATATGCTACTGACCAGGATAAATGGAAGGATTTGGTTATGTGAACTGTCACTTGACCCCCCTAAGACAAAAGTCAATGGGCAGAGGAGATGAGAGATGATTGGACCATTTAAAAATAATTTTAAAAAACTGTCATGCTGCCTGGTCATGCAGTATGCACTCTGGACTGTTGTTCATTTGTCTTGAAGGTCCAGAGTTTGTACCATGCCTGCTGCCATCCCCTGTCATCCTTTGGGAGGTTTGGACTAGGATGTAGCTACCTTCAGAACATCTGAAACATGTAAAATAACAAAGAGAAAATGACAATGTTCCACATTCGGATTCATATTTTGGTTTCACATGGAGAAGAGTTACATGAAAGCTTAGGTAACTTGACTGGGTTTTTTTTTTAACTTTGTTTTTCTTTCAAATTAAGAAAAAGCTTTCTAGCTATTTTGTCTTCTGTAAACTTGTAATTTACTTTAATGTTTGTTTATTGGCTCCTTGGTTCTTTTGTTTAGGCATTTTGATTTTTTAGTTACAAAGAAAAATGAATTGAAAATAATTTTATATTTGTTGTATGCTTTTTGTTCTAAATATTATTTATGGTCATTGTGAAAAACAAAATAAAAACTTTTTTTTTTTGAACATTTTTAATAGACTTGAGCTTTTTTTTATCACAAATACAATAAATATTTATATATACATTATTTTTAAAAAAGCATCCAATATGGACAAGTTCAAAAGTTAATGCACCCAGCTGCATAAGAATACAATAGCATACACTGTATTAAAGTTCAAAACAAATGTGTATTGCAATAGACTTTGGGCTCAGATCTTTAGATCAGCCTGGTCTCAGTGAATTCTCTGTGTGGCGCTTGAGTGGTTAAGCCCTTTGGCTTCTGGACTGAAGAGCTTGAGTTTAAATCTTGATGAAGACTGGGAATTTGATTTGGAATTTTTAGGACATCCCAGAGTCCACCCAACTCTAATGGGTATCTGACATACATTAGGTTAGTAAGGGCAGTTAATCATTGTGCTGGACACATAACACCCTCGTTAACCATCAGCCATAGAAACAGATGGATGTTACGTCATCTGATCCCATAGAGCGCTAGGTTATAACTTTTTTTGTTACTCTGTAATTATTGATATAAAAATAGTCTCGTGCGTTGGGTGTTTCTATCTGTCCTCCAAATCTATCATATTGACATCAGTGTCTTCTATTGAATGTTCCTCCAGAGATTTATCAACACTGCCTACAGTTGTAAAAACTTCCTGTGACAAGGTAAAATGAAAAGTTCTGTTAATTCAACACAATTTTTGAATACAATGGCTTTATTTATTATTATATAACACTATCACTAGACTAATATAAAATTGATACCTCATGTGTTTTAATATGTTCATCGATTTCTTGAGTTGAAGCAAAGCTCTGGCTGCACACAGGACACAGCAGATCTAAATCTGGGTTTTTCTTGGTTTCTTTTGTCTCAATATCCAACTCTACAGTAGTTTTAGAATCAGCAGCCTTTTCTGTGATAGAGTAAATTTAATGATTGGATAAATATTTAAATGAAACAGGAAATGATTTTTTTTCATAAATATATTATAACTAGACATATGTTACCTGCGACCCGCGGGTCTTTATTTGCGCATTACTGTCGATATAGTCACTGAGAGTGTTTTGTAAACAATTAAACGAAATAATAAAGTAATAAGTAAAGCGAATGTGTCAATGTAAAAATAGTGTGAATGAAGCTATGAAATCAAAATAGCTAATAGGCTTAAATCCATTTTTTCAAATTAAAACATTTGCTTTTAGGCCTACATATGTTTGATTAAAATTTGAGATGAATAGACTTAATTTTGTATGTTCATGTGTTAAAGTATAAAGTAGATCTTGAGGTAGACATAGATCTAAATCTACACTAATCTAGAGTTAAAAATTGGCTTTTATAGAGTTCATTCTGTGTTGCGAAAAGAAGTTTTATCATCTTAGAGTTCAATAAGAGTTTTAGACCTAGACCTAGGAATAGACTCAGTAGAGAGATGTGTTAATGTGTAACCAGTTGGTATTGTCTAATGAAAGAATGTTCGCCAGGAAATCTGTAGTCACAGATATCAGGAACTAATTTATGTAAAAAATGCTTTTGAAACACAAAATTGAAGGTTAATTTTATTATATAATGAAATCAATGGATCTTCTTTTGTATTTTCATGTGTCAAAGTAAAAAACTATGTGCGCAAAGTGTGTTTCTTAAAATTAGATCTAGGTCTAAATCCTTTCGATCTTTTCTCATGTCAACATTGTTAACCATGGCCTAGATCCATAAATACTATAGCTTTAATAGAGTCGGACAACTTTACTTTTTTGGGGGTATTAAGTTTGTTTTAGGGCTACAATACATACACTACGGTCTAAGTTAGTACCCAAGGAACATTCCTGCCTAGTTTTATCAAGATTGGTCAAGCGGTTTTGATGTCTATAAGTAACATACATACATACATACACCTAACATTCTACTTTATAATATAGATATCAAAGTTAAAAAAATGTATAAATATAAGGCCTGTCCTGAAAGAGGTTCTATCTAAGGCAAAAGACTGAGTGGGATGGAGAAAGATGGTTGACATATCTTGCATGGCGCCCCAACGGTCCAGCAGACTAAGTGATAGGTAAAGGTAAATGGTAAATATAAATATTACAAAAAAAAATATAAAGCAAGTGATAGATTTATGTGATTACTAACTGAACAAGACAAAGGGTACTTGGTAATTAGCACATTGATACATTTTTAGCTTGTAAAAAAAACAAATAAATAGTGGCTCACCTTTGTCTGCTTTTTTGTCTGGCATTTTATGAACCCGCATATGTAGACTGAGATATCTCTGTGATGTAAAGGTTTTTTTACAGACTGAGCAAGGGAGAGAGCCTCCTGTAATTAAAAAAACAAACACTTATTCATCATCATCATCGAACTCTAAATGAGATTGAGAGCCTAAAAAGAGGCATTAATTCTTTCTTTTTAAACCCATGGATACATTCCTGCAAGTGGAAGTGATTTCGACAACTTGTCAAAGCAAAACTGTGCATATCTGTAATAGGTGTATAAGACATGAGTAAAGTAAGTTATAATTCCCCTTTTAGACCTTGCGATCTATAGGGCAGATGATGTAAAGGTCATCTTTTTCTGTGGCCCATGGTTAAGGTGGGTGTCATCTGGCAAGCACAATGAGTAACCGCCTTTAATTTTCCCCAACTAATGACAATCAGATCTGGGTGGACTCAGAGGCACCCTAGAGATTCGGAAATTAAAAAATCCCTGTCTTCACCAGGATTCTAACCCAGGACCCTCGACTTGGAAGCCAAGCACTTTACCACTCAGCCACCACAGCTCATATAAGACATAAGGCATGTCTGCAATAGGTTCATAAGACATGAGACATGTCTGTAATAGGTTCATAAGACATGTCTGTAATAGGTTCATAAGACATAAGACATGTCCGTAATAGGTTCATAAGACATGAGACATGTCTCTAATAGGTTCATAAGACATGTCTCTAATAGGTTCATAAGACATGTCTCTAATAGGTTCATAAGACATGTCTGTAATAGGTTCATAAGACATGTCTCTAATAGGTTCATAAGACATGAGACATGTCTCTAATAGGTTCATAAGACATGTCTCTAATAGGTTCATAAGACATGTCTCTAATAGGTTCATAAGACATGTCTCTAATAGGTTCATAAGACATGTCTCTAATAGGTTCATAAGACATGTCTGTAATAGGTTCATAAGACATAAAACATGTCAGTAATAAGTTCTAAGACATGTCTGTAATAGGTTCATAAGACATGAGACATGTCTCTAATAGGTTCATAAGACATAAGACAATGTTTTCTCCTTCTTCTCAAATAGAAGACTCTGTGAAACAAAGTTTAACATGGACCATCATCATCATTATCATCATCTGACTTTCATTGTAGGGGTGCTGCGACAGTATTTGTCATAGCATTCCATTGGGTTTAATAGGTCTGGGTTGCATTCATCTCCTCTCCTAGACCCATTTTTCCTTGGGGTTTTCTCCTGAAGATGTCAAGTCTTACATGACTAATGAATTCCATCTGCTCATTCCTTTTTAATAGAAAGAGACATTGACATGGCTAAGAAAAGTTCTTCACTAAGCTATAATATGGCTGTGTGAACATGATTTATGCACTTCAGGGTGTCTTCTTGATAGTTCCAAGTTCAAGCCCTGCCATGTTGAGATCCATTGCTTCCTGCTGGAGGTCTGGGCTAGGATGAAACAATCTTCATTAGTGAAGGAGTGTCTCTAAAGCTTACAAGTCTGTTCAGGACAAAATTTTTATCTAAATACAGATCTCAGATAAACAACATGCTTCATGACATTCAAGAAGAACATGAAGATCTGTTCCAAACTTTTTTGGTATGTCATTTTAACTCTAATGTTTTTTATGCAATCATCATTGATGAGGAGACTGCAGACATACCAAGTGTCTCCTAAACTTTTGGTGAACTAAATGCATTCCTCGAAGCAGACAACATCTCGTATCCCATATGCTAGGACAAATTCGTACAAATACTCCTTCTTCCCTAGTGCTATTAGAGCATGGAATGGGTTGCCTGAGCTAGCCAGGAAAACCAATGACTTGGCAGAATTTAAGTCATTGGTTAATATGCATGACTAAATGCATGACGCGTAGGACGTAATCATCTTCTTTTTTGAAGTAATGTCTGTATTATATAAGATAAGATAAGACTGTATGGAGTGACCCTCCATTTTCTTTTTAGCATTTCCTACATTATGTTTGTTCATGAATTAAATTATTCTTATTATCTCAAGCTCATTCTAAAACGTATAATAAAATCATGCCATTTACTATCCTCTAAATCAATAGCAAAGTGACTGACCTGTTCTATGAGACAAAATATGGTTCTGTAGGGCACTTAGTGTGGAGCATTCTTTCTCACACACTACACAGGTAAAGTTTTTCTTTTTCTTTGAGTCGTCTTCTTTGATTCTGTGAGCTGTGAAGAAGTGTTGCTGCATTGCTGTGGCTGAATTGAATGTTTGAGAACAAAGGGAACACCTGGGGAAAAGTTAAGTGCAGCATCAGTAGAAGTGTTAGTGCATGGAACAGAGATACAGTTTTATATCATCTTTTAAGAACAAAGCCTTGTAGAGCATCTTATGAGGACAAGGCCTTGTAGAGCATCTTATGAGGACAAGGCTGTTAAGTGCATCTTATGAGGACAAGGCTTTTTAGAACATCTTATGAGGGCAAAGCCTTGTAGAGCATCTTATGAAGACAAGGCCTTTATGGCATTTAGAACAAAGCCATTTTATTAATCTTCTGTCAAATATCAATGACACAAATCTATTGATTCACCTTCCTAACCTCTCATGTACCAAGAATTATCTCCCCCAACCATCTACTTTTATTCCTCACTCTTGTTGTCAAACTAAGTGCCTCAGTGTCAGCCCCAACCATCTACTTTTATTCCTCACTCTTGTTGTCAAACTAAGTGCCTCAATGTCAGCCCCAACCATCGATTTATTTATGGACTTTTCTGTCTTCTCCAGTGTCCCCTTCAGAAAACTCTTTGCAAATTCTGAAGATCTTTGAACTTTTTTTTACAACAGATTATTTTTACTAATATAGAGAATATAATTGTATTTCATAAATGCTATAGGCCAGAATGGGAAGCAAGCATTCTCCCTTTTTGTAGTTGCTTTGGTTTACATGTTTTGGATGTTCCTTAAGGTTTGAAGATAAATACATTCTAGTCTGAACCTCCCACAGGGCAGTGGGGGATGGCCACAAGTGGGGTTTAAACCTTGAATCATCAAGGAGACAATCCAAACACAACTAGGCCAGTAAAGTGTCTGATCTGTTTACCTTACTCATTTCTGTATTGTTCAGGGTCTTGTGAATATAATATGCACAAATTAATGCTTCTTGTCTGTAAATTATAACTAATTTATAAATTTTACATTTACTTGCCTTATTGAGTTACTTGAATCTTTCTTCCAATGTGTTTTCCTGTGGTTAGCCAAGGCTGTGCCAGTAGAGAAATACTTCTGACACTCAGGACATTGCAATCCAGTGCAGGTATTGGATGACAGTGACACTGACGCTGAAGACATCATTGATGAGGAGACTGCTGGCATACCAAGTGTCTCCTGAACTTTTGGTGAACTAAATGCATTCCTCGAAGCAGACAACATCTCATATCCAAGAGACTGCATAGAGTGACCCTCCATTTTCTTTTTAGTACTTCCTTGCAACAATAGTGACGAGGCTGATTCTGGAGACTTCAGCAATGGGGATGAAGATAGGAATGAGGCCAATGTAGCCATTGACAATGCTGCTGCTGAAGAAGAAGTCAGTGATAATTGCGAGGGTGACGACAAAGAAGATGGCGATGCTGAAACTATCCCATGATTGTAGATCAGCTTATGATTGTCTAGCTCCGCTGTGAAGAAGAACTTCTGTGAACAATGAGAGCATGCATACTTTCTAAACGCGGCCCCGTGTTCCAATGCATGGACCTGGATCTCTTGAGGGGATTCAAACATCTTGTTGCAGACAAAGCAAACAATTTCTTTCCCTATGAAACTGTGCTGTATGAGATGAGTTTGAAGGCGAGCAGGTGAGTCATGTAATGCTCCACAGAGACGACACTCATGCTGGGTGCCTTCTGTCAGCATATGAGTTGTGACATGAAGCTGAATCTCATATTCAGAAGAGAAAGATTGCTGACATTTAATGCATTGAAAGGTTGCCTGTTAATTAAAAGATTCTTTTTACTTTAATACAGAAGAAAAGAGATGACAAAATAAAGTATCATATAGTTAAATATTCAAATTTCTATCACCGAATTCTAATCTTAAAAAGGATTATAAAAATGTTCTTTATATTTTATAGCAATTAACAAAAGTGGTAAACGTAATTTACATAAGATTTCAAACAGAATTACAACAAATTAATTTTTATCTTCTTTTTGTTTTCTTTCTTTCAAATAATTTTATGCTTTATTTTTTTATCCACAGTCTATCAATATAAATGTACTGTCCCTACTCCTGCCACCAAAGACTAAATAAAATATTTAATTCTAAATTAATAAGTATAAGCTAATTGTGTTGTTTAGTCTTTACTGCCTTAAACTTAAATCTTACTTGATGTGTCTGCATGTGAGCCTCCAGCAATTGCCCAGTAGCAAATTTCTCACTACACTGTGAGCAGGTGTGTAATGGGGCTTCTCCGTGGTAACATGGTTTACACACATAGTAAGTTCTGCCACTGGAGTTGAGTTTGGAAACCAAGTTTTCCTTTGATTCAAAACTTTTCAAACAAACACAGCAAGTGAAAAATGAAGGTCGAGTCTGAAAATGATGGCGGCCATGCATCTGGAGCTCCACCAACGAAGACAAGGACTGAAAATATAAAATTCAGGTTAGATGATGTCATTAAATTTAAAAAACTTGCTCTTCAAAATCAATGGGAATAAAGACCATGAAGTTTAGATGCTATTATAAACATGATGGACAGATGTCACTATAACACAATGCATAGATGGCATCTTAAACAAGATGGATAGATGTCACAATAAACTTGATGAATAAATGTCACTATAAACATGAAGACCTATCATATCAAATGTTTGTTGAACTCTGGATTACTGTGCCCCCAGATTTTCATCCAACAATAATTTATTTACATATTTATTCTTTTTTTTTAAAAATATAATGACAAAATATTTATGGGTGTTATCAATGCTATAAATTTTGCACATGTTAAATATGTCTGCTTTCTCTACATAATTTTATGTACTAATTGTAAATCTAAGTTTGATAAGTCAGATTGTAAGCTGTGAATTGATGTTTCAAACTAGTGAATTGAAGTGTTCTATCATCATATTGTCTCTAAGATTGAAGAAGGCATGGAGATTTTAAACAGAGTAAATTATTACTCTAATTAATAAGAATTAATAAAGTATATTAATTGAATGAATGGGGTTTACCTGTCTACATATAACACATTGAAGCAATGATCCTTCAAACCCATGCTCTTGAGAGTGAATGTAAAACTGCTCCTGATTGGTTAGTGTGAGGCGGCACACCACACAAGTGTTCCCCTGCTGGATCTTACAGTGGGTCAGCTTGTGCTCGGCCAAGATGCTGGCAGAGCTGAAAGTCTCATCACAGATGCTGCAGGTCAGATTGCCCGAGTTGACATGGATCTTCATGTGCTTGTTGTACTCTATGCTAGTCTTGAAGGTCTGGCTGCAGAACATACATGAGAGGGGGCTCTGGGTCAATGTTGATGGAGACTGAGCCAGCGTGATCGGAGATGGTGGGCTGGTCAGAGCATTAAGCAAGGTTTGATTGTTGAGCAGCAGTTTCTCATGCTCATTCTGAAAAGTTTACAATTGATCAGAAATCAAAGTGAAATAATGTGATTATGAAAATTAGTTGTTGCACTATTGAAGTTGTGGATAGATAATATACAAAATGTCCCAAGATCTATTGCAATATAACAAGTTAGAAGAATGGACATACTGCTTAAATGTTGTGGGTTAAAATTCTTCATATTGCAAACTTTGTTTTATACAAGAAAAACAAAGTACAGTCAATTAATCTTGTAATATTTTAAGTGGTGTATCATGCATAAATTGGTAGTTATGCATGTTTGGCAACACTCAAAGTTAAACAATAAAGTCAATAAGAGAATGTTCACAATACTATCTCTCAATCTTTCAAAGGGGATAGTCTATGCTTACAATCCAACAATTCAGAATGGGTAATTATTGTTTTTAGAAGAGATGAGGGAATAAACATTTAAATCACTTATTAAGTTTTTATTCTGAGACCTAATGGCCTATAGGGTATATGATTATCTGTTCTTTGACCATTGTTTATGAGGATGCCATGTAGCTTATACAATAATCCATATTTAAATCAAGGAATATTTTAAGATTAATAGACCAATCTTTTTACCAGTTTGATGAAAAGATGTAGAGTGATTAGCACAATAAAAATGAACTTACATTGTAACACATGTCTAATGAACATACATTAGTGATTTTACATGCATAATTTTTGTTAGAATGAAAAAAATTGCAATATAATTGAGTAAATATGATACAAGTTTGTACTGATTTTATTAATCTATGTTCAAGGTTATTACCTTCAAGGCATAGTCTCTCTCAGATACTGTTGGTTTGGCAACAGACTTCAAGCCATGATCTTGAGCCTTGTGTAGATTCAACAAGGCCATGTCACAAAACTTAATATCACAGATATTACACATGTGCAGTGGTTCCGTGTTCTTCCAGATGGCTGACACCGGGGCAGTTGCCATGCAGGCAGACATACTGAGGGGGGATATGGAAGGGGTAGGGGTCTGCGGACTAACAAGTCTCGGCTGCTTGAGGGGAGATGGTGCCACGGGAGACTTTAAGATGATTCTCGGGGAACATGAGGAAGAAGACGAAGAGGAGGAACTGTGAATGGGATTTTGAAACGGGTTTGAGTTCTCTTCTTTTTCTTGCTTAATGCTAACATTTCTATATGGGGATACTGCAGATGAGTGATGAGAGTTTATTCCCATTCCTGATGGTGATGCCTTCTATAAAGAAAAACAACAAAAGATGCATTTTATTATTTTCAAATACATCTTGGAAAAAGATTTTACTAAAAATCAAAACAGATATATTTAAATAAAAACATACACAATTTTTATGTTTATTTTTTTTTCTTTATACAGAATTAATCAATACACCTTTAAAAAGTCCCTAAAATTATATAATATAAAAAAAAAGACTCAATTTAAAACATAGTAGTACAAAAATGTTAGTCTTACGTTCCGTAACTCTGGCTTAGTGTCACCATGTTTGGTTTGCATGTGTTGATCCAGCAAGTATTCAATATGGAAGGCCTGGTCACACATTGGACAATTAAACTGTTTGCTATGTGTAGTCAAATGACATTGTAACTCCACCTGTAAAGCCAGTATCATTATTTTCATTTCAGTTTCATAAAAACAACTTTTTAACTCTTTCTCTCCATAATTATTTACCAGATTCTGGTGGAATCAACACTGGTATCGTCAGTTAGGAGAGAAAGAGTTAATAAAGATGTAAAAATTAAAACTGTTCATTCTTTAAAGGAACAAATAAATGGACGCTTTTTTTTTCTTTTACTTTATCATTTGGTCCTAATTACCAGCTACAGTACAAGAACATTTCAGTACTTAAGAATTTGATTACAATGCTGACCATATCCATCAAGGCTGCATTCTTAATTGAAAGGCCCAAACAAGACACTGTCCTCAAAACACCCCTATACAAGAAAAACTATATGGAGGGATGCCTGATCTGGAAATAATTGAACAGTTCATCTCAGATACTAAACTAGTCATCTGAACCCTCCAACATTATAAATGAGAACACAGAAGAAAAACAGAATTTGGTTGTTAAAAAGGCACTTGTCCAGTTAACTGGTATTGTAATTAACTGGATGCAACTGTATTTTGTTTTTAAAACATTTTGAGGAATGATTTTTTACACACTCTATCCATTAGTCTCAATTTGACTTTGAATGTGAAGTGCTGCACTTACCTCACTAGTGAATGACTCCTGACAAAACAAACACCGGTATGGCCTTGACATATGCAAATGATTAACCCTGACATGAACCTGCCACTCCATTTCTGATCTGAACATAATGTCACAGGAGACACACTTGTACTGTTTGCATTCATTGCTATGTTTGATAGCAAAGTGAACCTAAAGGAACAGTATAATGTTTAAAGCCAAAGTGAGCCTAAGTCAACAACGTGATGTATTTATAGCCAAAGTGAGCCTAAGTGAGCAATTTAGCAAATTTAATGGCAAAGTGAACCTAAAGGATTTTAATTAGAGAACCATGAGAATGTTTCTATTGCATGTAATTAGGTGACATTACTAGGTAGTCTACACCTGATTGTTTGTCTTTCTCTTATAAAGATGCTAGCTCTGAGCTCAGCAAATTCGAAGTATAAAATTCTCTGCCAGACACATCCCCATGAACCAAAAACACAGACAATAAATAATGAACTCATGTTAAACTGTTTGAACATCCTTACCATGTGAGTCTATCAAATTATTAGGGAAATTAAGAATAACAGATATCTTCATAGTTTGTTAACCATTTTCAGAAATGTTATTTACGAAATATAGCACACAAAATGTAACGATTTTCTCTTTTTTTCAAACATTAGAAAATGAAGTTAAGTTGGTCAGTGTCTACACCTAATGAATAGGAAAGAGTATTGTGTAATTTTTTGACAATATGAGCTCAATTTGATCACTTCATAAAATGTTTACTACTAGAAATGTCCATATACTCTTTGATTCATTAATATTATTACCATTAATATTATTACTTATTTACACCAGATACACCAAATAAAAGCTATTTATTTATGGACTTGCCTCCCTTTTATGAAAATCTCCAATTATGGTAGGTTTCTCAGAACATGTGACAAAGAACCATAATTCCACTAGAATCAGGACTTACTGGACCTTTCAGTTATATTATCCTTCATTTGAATCTAGATCTAATGTCTAATAAAAATCAAGTAGAAAGTGAAGACCATACCTGAATGTTGACCTTGGAATCAAAGATATCTTTACACAATGAGCAGCGATACAAATGGTGAGCGTGAATGTCCATCAAATGTTTCTGGAGTTCATCGGGCTTGGAGAAGTTCTTAATGCAACTGCTACAGCCATACTCTGTGCTGACACACAAGTAATGCAACGATGCATGAGCCTCCAGCTGCTCTTCTGTACTGAAGTTAGCTCCACACTTGAGACACTCATTCACTTTTGTACCAACGTTTTGACCTAAGAGTAAATAAATATTAATTAAATGATAGTAACAGTAAACTAAAACAAAACAGTCTATTCATAGCTTATGAAATCTGGCATCATTTCATTAATCCGTGAGATAAACAAAAACAAATGTAGTCGATTATTCTCTAAGCTTTCTTACTTTGTACTGATTGGCTGCTGATTCTGCCACTTATATCTATATCATTGACTTCTCGTGAACTTTTTAGGTCACAGCTCGTGTTCCTGGCTAGCGCCATATTTAGTAGACTTTCTGAATGTAAAGCAGTGTGAGCAATGAAGTTCTGTGCATCATGAAATGTGGCATTGCAGTGATCACAAGTTATACTGCTGGACATGTTGGCTAGAACAAAATGTCATAGGTAAATATTGAGTTGCTTATACCAACAATAGTTTTGTATTTAAAGCCTATATCAACAAAAACCTTTGTGACTAACTGTAAAGTACTTATTTTGAGCTCCCTACTGTAGAGAGCGGAGTAAAGATGGATGTTTACACAGGGTGTAGACGGACCCCAAATGTAAAGTGCAATGTGCTGCTGGTCCTTCAGTATATACAATAGGCTTGATTAGAGGTATGATTCTGATAGTGGCAGCACATATAAATGAAGGAGATGCTACCTAGACTGACCATTTTAGGATAATTTAAGATAAACAAAGTCTATACTAACAATCAACAACGGAGTACAAACGTAATACGATTTATTTATAACAAGAACATTCCACATATATAATACAATAATTCAATAAGAATAATAAAACATAAATGCACAGAGTCTACTGACAACACCTGGGCATAAGTACTAGGTAATAACAATTAAGCATAAGTAGTGAACAGGCTTAGATATTACCCTGTACCAATACAAAACATACGAATATAAATGTATCCCCTTCATACGCTTCCACTCAACAGGACCAGATCAGCAACTTCAACTAACTTCTAACTACAGACTTAATCAAGAATTGTTTTGTATTTATAGCCTATTCATAATATTTATTTTATGCAACAGTTGTGTTACTGAAGTAAAATTAAACAGGTACATAACTGAGATAACATACTTTGATTGGAGTAAAGAGACTCTGAATTCAGATGTTTGCCAAGTGGAGACGATTTATTGGACTTGGGGGTCACGAGCCTGTCAGGAGTCCCAGCACTAAGTGAGGACATAAGCATGGAAGATGTGGTCAAGCTCTTGTCTACTTGCAAGCTCGAACTCTGCTGGTCTTTGCTTTTCAACAGCTTCATAGATGATTTTTTCCCTTTGCTCTTGAAAGACTTGGGATGTTTCTCCATGATAATGTTGTGGACAGTGGCCATGTGTTCCTCCAGTGACCCGGGACTTGCAAGAGTCATGTTACATCTGTCATAGAAGGGAAATAGTTCAGTCAGTCAAATAGAAGTGCATTTCAAATCAAGTAAGAATGATGAGCTTATCTTATAAAATACAGATATTACTCCAAAAAAGAAAATTGCATCAGGAAACCCATTCCATGCTCTAATACAGTTATGCCCAACCTAATTCAACCTGCAGGCCAAATTAATTCCCAACACTCATGTAGCGGGCTACATCAACGAAAGGTACAAAAACAAAAAGAAATTGAACTAAAACAATTTTAATAGAAACCGGTTGATCTAGTAGTTACTTACATTAATTAATGGGATATCTGAAAGATGTTTTTTTTGCGTCGGAAACTGGTTTCATTTCTCTACTTAAAATGTGAGCAACATTGTAGCTAGCTAGCCAATGATTCATTTTTTTGTCTCTTTTTGGTAAATATTCCCATTGATCCTCCAATTTCTAGGACTAGTTTAAACATCTTTTTATTCGCGCACAAACTAAGAATGATGTAATATTTGATATTTGTTTTATAATGCCGATTATCTGATGTTTAAAAAAAAAAAACAACGGCTACACCACTTTCTATACAATCAAATATGTTGGCTTATTATTGTTCAAAAAAAAATCTGTTCACTTTTCCTGGTAGATTCTAAATTCTACTTGAACTCTCCAATTTCATAAACATATAAATGATTAAGGTCATGGTGCCAATCCATTAGAGGGCCCTAAAGTAGGTAAGATACAGTTCTCAACATTTTGTTGTTGTTTTTTTTTTAAAAAGAGGTGGATTTTCTACTCTTTGTGCCGACCGTTTCGGCAAGCCGGATGGAACCTTGTTGCAGGCCTGGTCATCACTGCTCTAAGGAAGAAGGAGTATTTGTACAAATTTGTCCTAGCATATGGAATGAGGAATGTTTTGTAGGTACAATGCTTGATATAAATTATGATATTGATGACTGTTCTGATCTAGCTTCACATTTCATAAAGCAGTTCAAATTTAAAAACATTGTTGAACAAAATGCTTTTATTTATTGAGAAGTTAATCTGAGTTTATTTACATTCTAAATACTTTTTGATATAACTATATTACAAGAGCAATTCTATTTGTCTTTGTTAGTAATGACCCCTAAACTGACTGAGCTGGTTAACCAAGATGTCCTCATCAAACTTGAAGTTAAAGGACCTAGTGTTTGTTCTTGATCATATTAGCCTTAGTCAACAGTACTATAGGAGTATATTTCATTAGTAAACTCCTGTCTCATTGTTGATATTGGGCATTTACTATAGTATGAATTCAATGTGATTTAATGACAAAATAAAAATGTAATAATTGCAATCTTCATAACTGTTGAAGAATTGATTTGAGATCTATGTATATAAAATGTCAAAAGTTTTGTATGCAAGTCTATTCCAATAATTTAATGATAGCCAATGTCATTTTTCTTGTAAACATTATGAATGTGTAAGCCTACCTGAAGATCAGATAGGATAATGTGTACCTGTTACAAAATGCAGCATCTATCCCAGTAGACCTTTGCTGAGCATGTACAATGCCTTTATGTTTGGCTAGTGCATCAAGACTGTGAAATCTCTGAACACACATGCTACATGGGTAAGTGATGTCCAGTCCATGCTGGCTGCGGTGGACCACGGTCATGTGGTCATGCAAACTGTTCAAAATAAATAAAGCTTTAAGAAAATATTTGTTTTTAATTTTTAAATATTTTAATAATTAATGTGCTAATTATTCTACTTTATGGTCAGGTAAACTAAATATACTTGTTTTTCTGTGGCTAATACATTTATGTTGTAAGTAATCCTATCCCCTACATTTAACTTCTCTCTTCTCTCTATGCAGTGTCTGGTATAGACCCAATAGTGCCTAATAGACACCTGTTAAATATTTTTTAACAATTAAATACAATTTTCAGCTCTAAAGACTGACAAGAGTTTGACTAAATTGTTAAAACAAATTTTGATCCTAATAATTTACTAAGATAACCTCCTGTTTGATATATTAAGGTTTTAAAAATTGAATTATATTTAACTTAAATTCATTCTAAATATAATTGTTTTGTTTGTTCTACATGTTTCAGATGTTCTTTCAGATTCTAAGATAATCACATCCTTGCCCAAATCTCCAGAAGGATGACAGGGGATGTCAGAGGCCAGGGTTCAATCCCAGGACTTTTGAGACATTAAAAATAATTAAAAAACATTTAAAAATTACTTTGACTTCTTCACAGTAAGCACATAGACCATTTAGAGATTAATTAATTAAATGTACTATTGTTTAAGCAGTATCTGACTTAGTCTACAAAGATGTGTCAAAATATGTGGGTCATAATTTGGCCCATGTAGCTACATAAAATACTACACTCCTTCTTAATCCTCAAACTTAAAGAGAATATCTTGTTACTTTAACTATCTCACTTACCTATAGAGATTGGGATAAGGAGCATTGCAATAATTACACGTGTAGACCTCAGTTGGTTTAACGCTGTGTACACTGGTTAAGTGAAGCTCCAGACTTTCCAAAGACTCAAAGCCATCCACAAGACAATAGGGGCAAAGAAGAGCTTCAGAACTACTGCCTGGCGTAACACTGGACTTGGTGCCAGACATGATACTGGAACACACAGACTCCATAGAAATATCTGAAATAATGAGAATATGAAATAGAGTTCAATGATATTAAAGGATAATGCACATTGAAGGCATCGACATGATTCTAAATGATCATACTGTATGAGTTGTTAATGATTAGGGTTTGTTTTGTTTTTTTATCTAAACAAGTTGAGCTAAATATTTTTTTTCCAGCTCAGTTTGAAAAAGAAAAAAAAAGAAAGAAAAAATCTAAGGGGAAGAACAATTATCTTCTCTTTTGAAGAAACGTCTATAAGGTAAGTTAGAACAAATTTGTTGATCCAGCTTGACAGGCATATTAAAAAAATGGTGACAGTAGCATGTCTAAAATAACTTATGAGTGATGCTCTCAAACCATACAATTTTAGAATAATTTTTACTAATTTTAATAATATAGACTGAATAAAAGCTGAGAACAATTTTACAGTCTCAATGTTAAAACAAGTAAGTTGTGATTTGTTCTATATTTTATTATTGTATTTATTATTATATGTCTAAACCCTCCCCCCCTTCCCAAAAGCAGTAAATTTTTACATAACTGATTCTTCAAATATTTTTTTTTTAATTGTTGAAAGCTTTAAGACATTGACCCTTCTATAAGCTTTTTAAATATCTTGCTTCAAAAAGCAATACATCTTATTTGGGTTGTTTAGTATAATTTTTCTCAAAACATTTCTACATCCTTAAAACCCCTTGTATAGTAACATGATTTGTAATTTCAATTACCCTCTTTTGTCAAATTGCTATTGTCATTGAGAATGCTCTGCATAATTCCTGCAGTTCCACCATCATCTACTTCTGCTGTGTTGACAGAGTTATGGGACATGATGTGCTGACACATCAGATCCATGTCTGTGAAGCCACTAAAGCAAATAGGGCACTTGAGCTCTGCATTTTGTCCATGCTGTTGCTCTGTGTGTGATGTTAGATCCCCCTGTTAAAGATCAAGTCCACAGTTAAAAATAAGGTTATCACATTATCTGTAAAGATATTTACACTTTAATTTCCAATTTTCAGCTGTAAACACTTGACTGCTTTACAAGTCCTTGTAATCACAACAAATTTCCGTAAGGATCAATAAAGCAGTCTTAGTCTTAGTCTTTATTAATTTATAACACAAACTAAAGTCCAATTACCTAGAAATAAACTCTATACACATATTACTAGATAAAATATCTGATTGTTAAATATAAAACAATGTAAAAAAAAAAATAACAACTAACCACTCAAACATTTGTATAGAAACTTAATAAGGATACATAAAAAGAAAAAAGAAACATTGTTTAAACTTCAATGTTATAGAAACAAGTGCATAGTTGGTTTGTTCTTTTTTTTTTTAAATTTGTCTCATAAGATTTTCAAATGGATGACACTGAATAAGATCCCACTAGGGGTCAACCATCACCAGAAACTTTATTTGTTTCTAAATGAATCATTAAGATATGATGATATTCTATTTAAAAATGAAGATAAATTTAAATAGGTCTTGTTGTTGATTGTAACTAATGTTTTAACAAAAAATTACTTGAGTGAAAAAAACTTCTTGGCAAATGTCACATTCAAATCTTTCCATTTTGATTGTGGTCATTTTGTTGGTCAGGTACTGGTCAGTGGTGTGGGTTAACAGATGAGTCTGAAGCTCTTCAGCAGAATGAAATATTTGACTACATTCCAAACAAGTATGATCTTCTGAACTTGAAAACTTCTGTTTCTAGGAAACACACATTTCATCAGTTATACAAACAAACAATTTTTAAAGAATCAATGGAATCAAAAATGTCTTCAACTTCTAAGGAATGAAACTTCTAAATTATAATGTTATAAAGTTTTACTACTGCTGTAAATTCTTACATGAGTTTTCATATGGTTGGTCAGTGCTGATGCAGACATGTAGCTTTGTTGACAAATGGGACACTTGTATCCTTCATCATTCTCCATCAAGTCATGACTTTTAATATGATTTCTCAAATGATCACTTCTACAAAAAAAAAATAATGTATCTTCTGTACTTTAGGGTTCATTTATTATTTTAGTAAATTTCAAAACCCATCCTCTAAGTTATTAATGATACTTTTTGTGACTAAGATCAGGGGCCCCAAAATATAGAGAATAAAAAGATATCCAGATTTTGGCTTCTGCTTTTATATTTCAAACATTTCTTTTTCCAACAATACTTTAAATCTTACAATTGACAACCTTGTTGTGGTTAATAAGCATCTGCATGGAGCATGATTTTAATGTATAAATGCAGCTTTGGATTTATGGCAGAGTGTCAAACCAGGACCTTACCCACCACAAACTCAACATTAAACATTTTTTTCCCTAAAATATGTGAACTATTTTTTGTTAAAGAAGGACAATGAGATTAAATTAACAAGTAATATAGTTCTTTCTTCTGAAATCTGGCCCTGTCAAAGATACCATAAAAATAAGTGGATTATCAGTTACACTTTCTCAACTCTTTTGCTATCAGTCAAGGGCCATCATCACATTTAAAAAAAACAACATTCTAAGCTTTTTCTCACTATAAGTATGGTCCATTGTTGGTACTGCAGTTGTGTAATCTTCTGGCATAATGGTAAGTAGAAGTCTAGATGTCATTTATAATATGTGTATCTTATCTTATAAATTACAGACAAGCCTTAAAAAAAAAAGAGTGGGGTGCATGGTGGTTTACTGGTAACTAGGGGTCTGAAATTCAGGATTTTTAGGGTGCCCAAATCTACACAACTAATTGGTAACTGACATTATTGAGAAAAAGTGCTGGCACATAACACTCTTGTTAACCGTAGGCGAAGAAGACAGATAACCTTTACATCATCTGCCCCATAGCTTGCAAGATCTGAAAGGGGAACTTAGCATTTACTACTCTATTTCAAATACCATTCTACGTGTATCTGAAGTAATACAAATGAGGAAAAAACAAAAAGTAGATATTTTAAAAGTTCAAATCTATAGACAAATTCTAAAACTACAGAGGAATTACTATTGCTATGTACTATGAAGTAGTAAGTTTACAAAACCATAAATGAGGAACAGCACATTGTAGCCTTATGAGGGTATTGCAAATATACATATATATATATATATATCCATCCCATATATATATATGTAGACATTCTTACGAAGCCCCCTACTAATAGATTCAAGTCATCTCCCTTGGATTCTGTCCCCCTCCAAGGGGAACCATATCTAAATGCATCATCATACCACAAGGGAAATCACTGACACTGGCATAATGACTTGGTACACAATTTAGAATGGGCAAAAGTGAAAATGAAAAACTACCTCTGTGGAAGCTTTCTGAGGGAATGGACTCTCTGGGGGATGCATCTAAAAAGATGTTGAATAATTCACTGTTAGCCAGTCCATTAAGGAACACAGTCACAGAGTCCTACTAAAAGGGCAACATTGACAGACCAGAAAAAGATAAAGTATAGAACCTACCATTGAATGCTAATGTACACAGCGAACTGACTTGTGCCCAAATGTATTTATATAGTTTTACAATATATAGGCTATTTTGTTTATGATGTTCAGTACAAGGGTACATGATCTTCGGATCATCAAAACATTCTTAATAACAGTAAAATATAATCTCAATATTATAAATCTTCTAGGTTGTTTTTGAATAGTAAATGCTTACTATTTTTTCAATACTGAACACACAAAAATACATGATTTGGCAACTCTAGTAAGCCCTCTTAGAGTTTGTTTGTTATCATTAATAGTTCACACTTATAAAGTCCTACCAACTTTCAAAGATTACATTAAAATTTTATTATATTCCAGTAACATGAAACAGAGTAAACTAAATATGTCTTCAACAACCACCTATTCTATCCACATATTATATAGATACACAAATACACAAAGATAAAGACACATTCCATGTTCCATATGCTAGGAAAAAAATTTTAAATGCTCCTTCTTCCAAAGTGCTATTACAGCATGAAATGGGTTGCCTGAGTCAGCCAGGAAAACCAATGACTTGGTAGAGTTTAAGTCATTGATTAACATGCATGACTAGATTGACCTAGGGGAAGCGCAGGATGTAATCATCTTTTTTTTTAAGTAATGTCTGTATTTTATAAGATAAGATAAGATTATATTATTATTATTGTATGAAGCCAAGTGGCTTTCTTGTAGACATAGGATGTAGACAACTTGTAGGATAACTTTTAGAAATCTCTAATGAGAAAGTCCATTAATGTATCCCACTGAACCACAAAGCGTAAAGATTTCATTTTACACACACAAAAAAGGGCATTCAATCATAATTTTTTAAAAGTTAAATCTTTCTCATTTGTGTACTCAAAATAATCATAATTGCTATATCAAAGACTGCATAAAAACTAGAAAGGTAGCAGCAAAAAAGGTACATAGAAGAAAAAGATATATTCTTAAAGAATCCTTGAACAATAATGACAAAACAACAGCATCTTTGTTGTAACTGGTTGCCGATTTGTAGCACCACTGCTGGTAAACAACTAAACCATTGTAGGCATAATAGATCTTAACCAATAAAACTTTAAATAACATGAATAACTTTTTTTTTTTGGAACAAAACTAATACTCATAGTTAATGAGAGCTCCATCCATGTTTTCATTTTGGTCTTTGTGTATTTACAGAAGATTACAGTTAATTAGACTACATCAGGATTGTCTGGTTACCTGAACACTTTTACAAGGTGGTTTCATCCTATTGTGTGTAAGTGTATCTGTGCATGTGACAATGTGTGTGTAATGTATTAACTTCAACAAAAGGTTACATAAGAAAATATGAGTGGAGTTTCCTAAGAACAAATGAAGTTTTGTACATTTGAGTAGCATTTCATAAATTGGTGTTTTAAATAATTGGTGTGTGGACTTAGTATAATCATGTACCATTGAATGTTTTAATTTGACTAAAAATGTTTGAGTATAAGTATTTTTGACTAAAGGCTCTATGTGTAAGAATGTAAGATGTATGGATTACCTGGAATACCCAACACCACAAGTTTGACACTTGTACTTCCTGTCTGAAGAATGAAGTTTCTCATGCCTCTCTCGACTTTTTTTGTGTCTGAACAATCTGGGACAATGGTGGCACTTGTAGGGCATGTGTGCAGTATGAGTCTAGAAGAGATCATTGGTTTTATGGCATGAGCTAATGGTGAATTAAGTCAAATGAGGCCTGAGTTTTGGACACAAAATGTACATGTATAGATTTAAATCCTCATGTTTCTATTGTACAGACAATTAGCAATAGCCTACCTAACTTGTATTTAATTATAGATTTAAATTGATTTAATATTAGGCTTACAAGAACTATTGCCTATATGATCATATATGCATAAAATTAAATTTCTAATTAACAAAACAGTCTAGAATCTGACAGTAGTAAAGTGAAAAAGTGAGATATAGATTGTAAATCTAGATTCTAATATGAAGAAAATGATTCTAAATCTAGATGTATCAATTGTATTAGTATTGGATACAGAAAATAAATAAATAAGTATAATATATATTACCTGTTGATGTAACTTGAGATATGCTTTTTTGGCAAACGACTTCTCACAGAACTGACAATTATGTGGGTTGTCATCAGTAACACCAATAACAAATGGTACATGTTTAGGATCAAGGCTATCGAGTTCTGGGTCAGTTGCACCCCCTGTACTCGCATCTACTGAGGAAGTGGACTGAGAGGAGGGTGAGGCAGAGCGTGTGGAGTTGGTCTCACTCAGTAACCAGTTACCTTTTGTATCTGAAATGATTTATAGCAATTTAAATTATCTCGACAATAATAACCATCTTAAATTTATATGAGAACTCTTACGCCTGTGGTGGTGAAATAGTACAGTGGATTATAAATAACTTTTACCGAAAATAATAGATCTAGATCTAGCTTTTTCTCTCCTAATTAACGATATCATTGATTTGACCCCATTAAATTAAATTAATTTTTTTTATTTAATAAACCTTGTGTTTTATAAAAAGAGCATGCATTCTCCTATAATCTTATCTTATATAATACAGACGTTACTCCAAAAAAAGAACGTTTTCTGATTACAAACAAAGATGTTATTGAAGTTTTATCATAACAGGGTAGAATGTAGGGCCTACAAATGTGAAAAAGAAATATTCTGTCAGAACATTGAACATTGAAGATAAAGAGCTAGATCTAGATCTATTAGTAAAAAAAAATGTTAATTCAATTATTCCACATTTTAAAACTTGACAAGGATTATCAGATTTCCATACTTTAATGAATAGGCCTATCACAGTAATCACGTTTACGCACTTTCAAAAATAAAATACGTAGGCCCTACATAAGTGAATGTGGAGACAAAGCAATATGGGGAAATGCGGAGGTGATGTATTGGCAATGGCACCTACAGAAAAAAAAATAAGAATCACAAAAAAAAGATTATTGGACCACAGCGCATGCCATAAGCATGGAAGTTTCGCTAAACAAAAACAATTTATATAAATATTTCCAATCACACAAATTTATTGTTGTTAGCCTAAATCTATTTAAAATTATTTACACCATTGATAGAAAAAAAAATTGATGCCATTTCACTCAATATAGGCTAAGCTTTTTTTTTCTTTTTACATTTTTAAAAATATTTGACTTGTTCTTTCCACTTTAAATGACAAATAAATTATGAAGTTTATTTGTTGTTGTTTATTTTTATTATTATTTTATATATACCGATATATATATATATATATATATATATATATATATATATATATATATATACCGATACACCCTACTGTATACAGCAATTTTACATAAAACACTGAACCATAATCTTCAAATACAAAACCAAAACCTAATAAAATACTCAGAAAGACACATAGATAAAGTCACATTCCTCGTTCCATATGCTAGGACAAATTTGTACAAATGCTCCTTCTTCCCTAGTGCTATTAGAGAACGGAATGGGTTGCCTGAGCTAGCCAGGAAAACCAATGACTTGGCAGAATTTAATTCATTGGATAACATGCATGACTAGAAGCATGACGCGTAGGACGT
Organism: Biomphalaria glabrata; assembly: GCF_947242115.1. Classification (NCBI taxonomy): domain Eukaryota; kingdom Metazoa; phylum Mollusca; class Gastropoda; family Planorbidae; genus Biomphalaria; species Biomphalaria glabrata. The sequence goes on from NC_074717.1 coordinate 44,114,177, forward strand.
AAGCATCATCTTTTTTTGAAGTAACGTCTGTATTATATAAGATATATATTGATGGACAGATGGTTTGGGCGACTAGATCTATTTGTGACTAAAAAGTCCTGTTCCTTGCATATCTAAACATGAAAAAAAAACTTTGAAAACAAATACAAAACAACGAAATAAAGCCCAAAAAAAAAATATCTGTATAATCCTGCCATTTATTTTCTATTCAACAATACCACTACGGTTACAAGACAGACTTCTCTTGCTAAGCCAGAAAATCCATTATAAGCAGACATTTTGTCCCGCAATAACAGATGCCCCATGGGGTTCAGAAATCCCTTACCGCCTCCGTGTTTGCTACTCCAGCCTGTATTCTCTTCTTTCCAACTTTTTTTCTTTTTGTGGTCCCTTTTAAACACTCACACAAACATATCGCACATATACGCCAGGGGTGGGTGAGGACGGGGGGGAGGGGGGTCTCCGTCCCAGGGGAGCTAAGCATGCAGCCAACGTAATTATGTCTCTGGCAATCGAGCCCCGGTACACCTGCTGGGGTCAAAATGAGTACAGTCCCCTGAGCTCCCGCCTGCTGAATATGCAATCAAGATTCACCAAGCCGCACCCCCACAGAGGCCGGCCAATCACAGACGCCCTCCCAGAGTGCCGCTCTCGAGGGTGCCACAAGTCTCTCAGTCAATCCATCAGCATTACCAGCCCAATTTCACTGGCTACATTCGAGCTACTTTATACCACAGTGGCTACCCACAGGTAATGTAACTTGCAACACAGTAAACACGAAGAAATCAAGTCAACAAACCATTTTGCAGTCGCAATAACAATAACTCTGACCAAGAGAGATCAACTCCCCAACTGATTGTTTTGTCTCTAGACTTGGACGGTAGGATTGATTGCAAAACTACACGATAGGTCAACGGGTCTCATCCTAAAGACTGCTATCGGTAGTTGTTAAAACGAGTCGGACCACATAACTACATTAGATTATATCATCTTAGGGATCATCCATTTATGACGTCTGCGTGAAAAAAAAGAGAGGATGTTGAGGTCAGGGCGGCGGCCAGGCAGACGTGAACAAACGTGGATGGAGGAGAGAGGGGTTTGCATTCAGAAACATGAAATATTTTACACATAATTGTATTAAACAAAATGTAAAAAAAAAAAAAATTAAAAAAATAAATTTGCAAGCAAAAGTCATTATATTTTTTTAAGTTAAGGCAGTCACGTGATAGCCTGACGTCTTCACATGCTTGTCACATTCTTTATCACAGATAAATTATATAATGTAAAAGAAGTTAAATCGTGTGAAACGTCATTTGCTTGACATAATTGAAAGGTTTTTGCACTTTTTATAAAAGTTTATAACTATTCAGGTGTTATTTTTTAAACACTAAAACCGCCATTTTATACGTAAGCACATACACACACACACAAATTTATGTATACATTCTTTCACCACATCATCCCAAACGACCTGAATTTATTTTTTTCCGAATAAAACTGAAAAGTGGAAAATTACATAGCATAAATATGACTTAAATGTTTCCTAGTAAAACAATCTATGGTAAGCAACCATAAACAATGGTTTTAAGTGTATTAGATCCGACAATGCTCCAAAGCGATTAACATATTGTATAGGCCAGTGTTTGCTGAGTGCTGCCCTAATGTTCTCAACTTTGCGAAAAATGGAGAAAGTGCCTACCCCTTTAAAACACAAAAACTTAAGGTATTTAAGGTGTCTTCATTCCAGTAAGTCTCATATACAAGGCCATGATTTTGGAAAAAAAAATCATCAGAGACAGTGGGCTCTAAATGTCCGGCCATAATGATAGATGGCAGCAGCAGCGAGATGCTCTTGGCACATCACCAAAACATCCTGAGTCATAGCTAGACACAACAACACAAGGAACGAACTCCAAGAGATATGAATAAATATTGAGAAAATAGAGGTCATGGCCACGGGGCGTGTAACAAAAAGCTACGATCAAGGCAGTGGGGCCTAAACCAAAAAAAAAAAACAGAGGCCATGGCCGTATGGTGTCTTATCTTATCTTATATAATACAAAAAAGAAGATGATTACGTCCTACGCGTCATGCATTTAGTCATGGTGTAATCCAGAATCCACAGGTCGTGGCAGTGAGGGGTAATCCAGAAACCAGAGGTCATGGCAGTTGGGGGGGGGGGGAATCCATATAGCAGGTCATGGCAATGGGGGGTAATCCAGAAAACCAGAGGCCATGACAGTGGGGGGGGGGGGGCATAATCTAGAAACCAGAGGTCATGGCAGTGTGGGGGGGGGGGGGTAATCCAGAAACCAGAGGTCATGGCAGTCAGGGTCAATCCAGAAAACAGGTCATGGCAGGGATGGGTAAACCAGGAAACAGAGGTTGAGGCATATGCATGGCTGAGCGGTAAAGCGCTTGGCTTCCAAACCGGGGGGTCCCTGGTTCGAATCCTGGGATTTTCAATTTCGGGATCTTTAGGCAGCTCTAATGGGCACCTGACATTAGTTGGAGAAAAGTAAAGGCAGTTGGTCGTTGTGCTGGCCACATGACACCCTCGTTAACCGTAGGCCACATAAACAGATGACCTTTATATCATCTGCCCTATTGATCACAAGGTCTGAAAGGGGAACTTACTTAAGTATTGTAAGGCTAAGAACACATATAAAATGTAATGCATTTCACCAGGCTCCGAAGGGCAAGAAAGAGTGTGTAACACTGCGAAGCTTGCTCTAACGGGCCTTCCCAGCATCTATATCAATTATATTATACAGACGTTATTTCAAAAAAAAAAGAACATGATTACGTCCTACGCGTCATGCTTCTAGTCATCCTCAGACAACGCCGACTGTACTGGCTCGGCCAAGTTCGCCGGATGGAGGACAATTGTATCCCGTAAGTCATTCTTTACAGACAACTCTATACAAAAGAGATTCGTTTTTCTCACAAAATATCATCTGAATGAAATAAATGTGATGCATAGTGTAAAATGGTGTTCCATAAGTTTAGTTCCACGAATGATTCAGTAACGCGAAATGTCACTTTGACACTGAAATATGATATAATATAGGGCCTTCTAGGTGTAGAGCCTATATTTTCCTGGCATGTTTCATCCACTGTATTGTAAGGTTACATTTCAAAGCTATTCTTTGTAAGGTGTTGTCCTCCTTTTCGTCTTCTTTGAGAATGCAGCTGTATGGAAACAATGGTAACCATGGAAACTGGAAGCCTTTTTACAATGAGAGATAGAGACAGATAAAAAGTTTAACAATAAATACAGTAAGCCACTATATACATTTTTTTTTGTGACACTAGAAGTCGTAGAGGAAAGGACAAAAATTGCCGATCTGATCATATACGCTTGCAGTGCTGGTGTAACCTCTATCATGTCATATTGGACCTATCAATGTGATGTTCACACCATTGTAGTTTGACGTGACCTATGTTACATTGGACCTATCAGCACATATGATGTCCACATCATTGTAGTGTGACGTCACCTACGTCATATTGGACCTGTCAACACACGTGATGACATCATTGTAGTGTGACGTAACCTACGTCATATTGGACCTATCAACACACGTGATGTCCAGATCATTGTAGTGTGACGTAACCTATTTCACCTTGGACTTTTGTAACTTGTAAAGTCGATGGGGCAAATAACGTAAAACTGAAATGGATCCGAAGTCAATGATTAACGAGCGTACTGTGAGATCATAACAAAGACCAGTTGTCTTTATTTTCCCTCAAAAAATGTAAATGAGCTTTATGGACTATAGACTTTGTATGTTTTCAGACTCTTTGATTTGTAAACTTTAGGAAAAAAAAAAACAAGGTTAAGGTTAACTTTAAGGACACTCTTTACGTTAAAAAAAAGGTAACAATATAATGAATAAATAGAAAAAAAAGGGAGACTGTGCAGTGGACATACTTTTTTTTAATGGACGGCTCAAGTCAATTTATATGACGACTGTAAGACAGCGTTCTAAAATTACGAGGGCAGTAACCCTGATTTAACTTGCACCTTTATCTGGTAATTATTTCCCTTTCTTTTTTTTTTTTTCTGCGCGCTGAATTTCTTCCGACAGGTCTAATTAATCTTCGTAAAGCTGCACTGATTTCGAGGCCCCGTGATATCTATCTTCCTCTATGTCTTAATGATCTCTAGAGACACCGTGGACATCAACATCTCTTTCCAAAAACCTTTCTATTCCATGCCACGATCCATTTTCTTCTGTTTTCTATCTATGTTTTTGCTATCATTTTTTTTTCAGACTCAACCTTTGAAAGCTCGTGTTTTTTTGTTTTTGTTTTTTTTTTCCCCTTTTACTTCAAAGATGGATTTTAAAGAAAAGGATTTTCGAGGCTTTATTGATTTGGAAAAATCCGGGAGGGAGGAAAAAGATGTCCTGATGGGGGAAAAGAAGCTTTCTTTTTCTTACAGATTAGCATGTGTTTAGGATTCGTGAACGCTTATAGAGAAAAGTTGTTGACTTGGCTGCAGGAACAAGTCTTCACTACTCTCTAAACAGATGGTTTCATTCACATTCAATACATATGATGTTACCATAGATATATATTATACCTAGACTGGACATAGAAATCTCTAACACTGCATTAAAAAATGTTGTGAAAAACTTCAAAAAAAAAGTTTAAACAAGGCATTGTTTTATAAACTAGTTATAAGAAGCAATTTTTTTCAACCCTAACCTATGTAATATATAATTTAATGTTTAGATCTAGATCTAGAAATCGAACATCAAAAATAAGAGTACTCTTGCGTGGTCGAGAGGCTACCTAGAAGGGGGCTCGAGGTTCGACACCCGACTCGGGTAGAATTGCGTTTACCGAGCGCCTAAAGGCAGCACGGAAAACCAACTCCTAGATACCCCTCCCCCCACTGGTCCACAAATGGGATTAGACCAGGGGCGGACTGGGTGTCAAAATTGGCCGGGCATTTCAATAAAATTCGGCCCACAAATTCTCAATAATGTGATGGGCATAAATTTCTAGGTGTATCGGTCCTTTAAAAATCATTGTTAAGTTTGATAATGTATCGATATGCATGCATACAGTGAACTCTATATCTTGATAAGCAATATAGCGTCTTTTTAAATCAGCAATTAAACCTAAAAAGATGCAGCCTACTAGTAGCACTGTCTACATTCTACATTTAATTTTCGGAAAATGTGTTCGATTAAAAGAGTATTACACTGTAATGTCTGTGAAAGATTTTTTTAACACGACACTCAGAGGGCCTTTTATAAAAATAAAAATATAATAAGAATATTATAAAACCTTTAACAACTTGATATGTGCCATAGTGACTTCGATCAGGCCATTTCGGTGGCCCTACCGGCCCATTTGGGTACCGGCCCACCGGGCATTTACCCAAATGCCAATATAACCAGTCCGCCCCTGGATTAGACCAAAGCGCTCTGAGCATGCTATAAGCATGAAAGTAGCGCTATATAAAAGCTATAATAATTAATTAATTAATAATTATTATTTTGGCCATTTTCAGATACATAATCTACAAAGATCTAGGTAATCAATCTATTTAAATGTACATAAGATGATCAAAATCAACAGACTTATATTATTTCTCCCAAGGATTTTCGAAACGTGATATCAAAGGAAACTAACAGGAAATTGCTTTATTTCATAGATTTGCGTGAATATATAGTTCTGTGATTAATAGCCCATTCTATTCAAAATTCACAAAATGGTATTGTATTTTTTCTTAACTTTAAAAAGTAAAGGTCATTACTTTTCTAAGACACAAAAGATTCGGTGCGACTTCCCTTACAGCAGCTTGAAAAAGAGTTACGTAAATAGCAATCTCATAGACATAAATAAATATAGACTGGAAAAAGGAAGTAACTTCATGTAACTTGAAAACATGTATATCTATTGCATTCGGATTTCCGAATTATGAAAAGTTACATAATCTTCATTCTTAGAGATTAAACAAAACTACACTGCCTCCTTATTTACAATATATATAGGTGTGTATAGATATGAATACTTAACTTTTATACTGCTCGTAAATGCTTTATAATAAAGTACACAAAATTGCAAGTCACAAATTTTCGTTTCATAAAACTCTTTAATTGGCCAGTCTATATTTATTTATGTCTATGAGCAATCTATATATATATAGGTCTGTGATCTGATCATTATCGGATTATAATTTGTTTCCGTTTTCCAGTCTAGGTATAATATATATAGGTCTGTGAATGTTACACAATCTTTGCTAATTAGATCCATGATTACACTTAGTTTAGAGATTGTAATACACAGTGGAAACCATATAAATAGCAACATTTGTGGTGTATCCGGTGAACAAAAAAAAAAAAAAAGAAATGTTGATTTGTTCATAATAACAATACAGAATCACAATGTTGAAGCTCTTCTTTGTTTCATCAACATCATCTTTCCTTTGCGTTCCTCGTGGAACTCTTCACGGTCTCTTGCTAGTTTTTTAATGGCTACCCAGCTCTTTCGCCACGTTCTTTTTGCTCTTCCTCTACGTTTTGTGCCCTGGTGGGTTCTTATCTTATATGATACAGACGTTACTTCAAATAAGAAGATGATTACGTCCTACGCGTCATGCATTTAGTCATGCATATTAATCAATGACCTAAATTCTGCCAAGTCACTGGTTTTCCTGCTCAAGCAACCCATTCCATGCTCTAATAGCACTAGGGAAGAAGGAGCATTTGTACAAATTTGTCCTAGCATATGGGACAATGATCGTATTCTTATCTTTGTGTCTTTCTGAGTATTTTATTAAATGTTGTTTTTGTATTTGAAGATTATGGTTCAGAGTTTTATGTATAAATGCTGTATAAATTTAGTGATTTTACTAAAGTTCCACTCTAAGCCCTGTCTAGCTCTGTTGTTGGCATCTTTTCCAAGGGTGTGATTTTATTTAGTTGGCAAGGTTAAAGTTCAATTTAGCGCCCTTGACATTATCTTGAAAATCTCCGTGAATCTAACTACATTTTTTTGTTCCACTGAAAAAAAAAGGGTTAAGAACAAATATTTTGTACAAGAGAAGAAGATAAAGTGATATGAAGAAATATAGTGACGATGTAATAAAACCTAAAAAAAAACGCCAGGAAATGAAAAGACATGGAGATATCTTGAAATAAATACAACAATGTCAAGGACGCGTATAGAAATAGCTGCCAACTAAAAATAAAAATTACTTTGTGTTACAAATGGAAAAGAGCTTAGAAATTGATTTTACACTTCCGCAAAGTGCATACAAATTATAATTTGGTATTATATACCACGATACTTTATTATTCGGTACATCGGATACACCCATAAGGTTGTCAATTATGGGTCCGCCTTTAAATATGAAAATGCCGTATAAGGGATGGACTGGGGGTCAAAATCGGCCCGGGCATTTCTATACCACCCGGTCCATAAATTGTAAATTATATGATGGACATGAGATTTTAGGTCTACCTGTCATCAAAAACCTTGTGTTAAGTTTGATAAGACCATATGTTGTTTTTTAATCGCAAAGTGTATAGGCCTTAAAAAGGACGAAGCCTTTTAGTATCTCTGTCTACGGATGTAGACCATTACATTATTTCGGAAAATGTGTTAGATTACATTAGTAGGCCTTTGTAGAGTATGTGAAAGATATTTTTTTTTTACATACTTCGCCCAGGGGGCCCCTGTTATAAGGAATACTATAAAAACATTCAACAATTTAATACGTGCCTTGGTGACATCAATGCGGGCCTTATCTAATAAATACAGACGTGATTTCAAAAAACAAGATGATACTTTGGTCAAGTGTGGTCCTACCGGCCCATTTGGATACCAGCCCATCGGGCATTTGCCCTAATGCCCATATAGCCAGTCCCCCCTGTGCCGTATACTGTAGCGCAGAAAGAAATTTATTTTGTGTTTAGAAATCTCTTAGTTTATAAACGAGGTCTTATTTAAGCTTACGGTTTTATAACATTAACAGAAGTTTATAGCACCAAAGAGAGACTGGGAGAAAATTCCATTTTTTTTTTTTACAATGTTCAGAATGACAGCATTATTCCAGGTCATGGTTTTATAACTCTTCAAACGCCATTGCAGATTTGTCATAAAGTCTGAGATCGTGGTTACACGTGCCCTACCTGTGACCGCAGCTGTGTATCAAGGATGGGCCCCTTTAGTCACACAAGAAGTTGCAAAGGGAAAAGATCTTCTCTCGAGACGTAAAACGCCACAGACTTAGACTTACAAATATATATTACCCAGAATACTTCAACATATTGTGTTAAAGCCTAAAGGTTGACGAAGATGAACACTAGGATTGGTTACAAGAATGATGCCATAACGGAATGCAGCCTGTTCAAGAGACATAGTAGAGACTAGCAACTCCATTTTTTAGTTAAATGATTTTATATTGAAATGACATTTACATAACTGATTAAAAAGCCAGCGTTAGCAACGGGTGGCTGTAGATTTATTTTTCTTTATTAGCTCCGCCCTCTTCTCTCTTTTAGAAATGTAGACGATGGCCTGATTTTAAAAACATGTGAAACAAGAGAGAGCCCAGTGAAGAGTTGTTTTTCTTTAAAACGGTCACCAGCCAGCCAGACTTTTGGATATTAACTCGTTCTTGCTAAACTGAAGCTCCTTAAATTTTAAATTGGGAAAAGAACTAAATAAATGTAAAGATTTCGTAGATATACTATAGAAAATGATTCAAACTAAGTGATATAGTCAATGAAGTTTAAGCCTTATCTCCCCTCCCCCCTCGCCAATCTTCCTTTGAAAATACAATACCGCCAGCCCTTTTTGTCCTCAACAGTAAAATTTCTCCCCTTTGTCATAATAATAATAATAATAATAATAATCTTTATTGTCCGTATGGAAATTTGTCTTACAATTTGTGCATTACACCAAACAAAAAACATTATAACTATAAGAAACCAAAGTGTACATTCACACCAGACTCACTCATAATTTACATGTGACAAAGGTTATACCATCATGTCAATAACGCCCTCAACCAGTCTAAATATATAGTCAGGTAGACGTTAGCAGATATACATGCGGCCAAGAAAGACAGTGTGTGAGAATCAAATAGCACGTTTTAGCTAGGTATAAGATAAGTCACATGATCATGTGAAAAACTGGAAAGAAAAATTAATGCCGCAGACGAAGATGTCGCCTGCACTGATCGAAGATGTCGTCTGCAATGATTGATTTAAGTTCTCGATTTATTTCTAGGCTTATCTGAAAAGATAGACCTAGTTGTTCCTTTTTTTTTCCTGTGAGTATTAGTGTTTGTTCCACGAACAGGAACTCGTTTTATAGCGAAATCGAATTTGCCAAAAGTTCGCGGAACAAAAATTATATGTACCTGTTTGTAAGGCAGTCTGTGAGTACGACTGACCAACATTTTCTACCAAGCAGTCTGTGAGTACCACTGACCAACATGTGCTACCAAGCAGTCTGTGAGTACGACTGACCAACATGTGCCACCAAGCAGTCTGTGAGTACGACTGACCAACATGTGCTACCAAGCAGTCTGTGAGTACGACTGACCAACATGTGCTACCAAGCAGTCTGTGAGTACCACTGACCAACATGTGCTACCAAGCAGTCTGTGAGTACCACTGACCAACATGTGCTACCAAGCAGTCTGTGAGTACGACTGACTAACATGTGCTACCAAGCAGTCTGTGAGTACGACTAACATGTGCTACCAAGCAGTCTGTGAGTACCACTAACTAACATGTGCTACCAAGCAGTCTGTGACTACGACTGACCAACATGTGATACCAAGCAATCTGTGAGTACGACTGACCAACATGTGCCACCAAGCAGTCTGTGAGTACGACTGACCAACATGTGCTACCAAGGAGTCTGTGAGTACGACTGACCAACATGTGATACCAAAGCAGTCTGTGAGTACGACTGACCAACATGTGATACCAAAGCAGTCTGTGAGTACGACTGACCAACATGTGATACCAAAGCAGTCTGTGAGTACGACTGACCAACATGTGCTACCAAGGAGTCTGTGAGTACGACTGACCAACATGTGCTACCAAGCAGACTGTGAGTACGACTGACCAACATGTGCTACCACGCAGTCTGTGAGTAAGACTGAACAACATGTGCTACCAAGCAGTCTGTGAGTACGACTGACCAACATGTGCCACCAAGCAGTCTGTGAGTACGACTGACCAACATGTGCTACTAAGCAGTCTGTGAGTACGACTGACCAACATGTGCTACCAAGCAATCTGTGAGTACGACTGACCAACATGTGCTACCAAGCAGTCTGTGAGTACGACTGACCAACATGTGCTACCAAGCAGTATGTGAGTACGACTGACTAACATGTGCTACCAAGCAGTCTGTGAGTACGACTGACCAACATGTGCTACCAAGCAGTCTGTAAGTACGACTGACCAACATGTGCTACCAAGCAGTCTGTGAGTACGACTGACTAACATGTGCTACCAAGCAGTCTGTGAGTACGACTGACCAACATGTGCTACCAAGCAGTCTGTAAGTACCACTGACTAACATGTGCTACCAAGCAGTCTGTGAGTTCGACTGACCAACATGTGCTACCAAGCAGTCTGTGAGTACGACTGACCAACATGTGCTACCAAGCAGTCTGTGAGTACGACTGACCCACATGTGCTACCAAGCAGTCTGTGAGTACGACTGACCAACAGTTGCTACCAAGCAGTCTGTAAGTACGACTGACCAACATGTGCTACCAAGCCAACTGTGCGCGTGTGTTACACAAACTCCCTTAGTCATGATTCGTCGCTAGTTCTGGTCTATAGAATTCGGTGTTTAGAAGCGCAATTTTATTTAACGTTTTCATGTTATACTTAAGTTTGTATATCATTTATGGTGTTTTGAAGCATTTAAATAACATTCTATACTAATCAACAGAAATGTAGCCTTCAGGATATTCTATGCATCATATTTTGTCCATTCGAATGGAGATATTTTTAAGGTCAAATTCTGTCCAGATTTTTTCAAAGACTAGGCCTACTTAATCGTCTACAAATCAACAAGATTAGGAATTGGCCCATAAATTAATCTGATCATTCCATTGTTATCTCTACAACACGTTATTCTATTGCCCCCATCTATGTTCATGCCATTATAATGAAACCCTACGTTAACTGCCACATTGTTCTAGCGTGTATTAGCCCAAAGCACCAACGCCTATTGATCCGTCTTCTTTCAAGACGAAAATAGAATTTTTAAATTGTGATTTTAAAAAAATAACGAAACAAACAAAAAAAAAAAAAAAAGGAAAGCCAGCATGGAAGTATTGATTCCATCAGCACCACTAGGGATTGCTTATTTAAAGTTTTAACAGTCAATGCACAGAGAAGCCTCCTTAGGGAGGCACTAGAATTCCAGTAGCCATGGTAACGGGACTCCCGGGGGATGAATGGCTTGGCCGCCACTCGTCGCTATCCAAGGCTCTAAGGGAGATCATCCCCCCAACCCCCCTACAGTTACCTCCCCTTCTCGTTTACGTATATTCTCCTGGCTCCGTATTCTGTCTGTGAGTGGGTTGAACTTGATAACAACGGAGGCCCAAGTGTTGAGCTTATAATGTAGGCTTCTTGCCTGGACTGATGGACACTGCTAAGGTATAGGTTTTGATCTTACGAGGAGTAGAGGTGAAGTCGAATTTAAAAAAAAAATCTTTTGCATTCCTGGAAAAGGAGGAGAGAAGGGGGGGGGGCGTTGATCGTGACGACATTGATAACAAGATAAACTTACAGGACAACAAGGAACCAAAAGGACATAAGGAACTAACAGGACATAGTGAGCCAACAGATTATAATGAGCCCGCAGGACAGAATGAACCAAAAGGAATCAATGAATCAAAAAGAATTAATGAACCAAAAGATGATAATCAATTAGAAGGACTTAAAGAACCAAAAAGGTCAATATGAACCAACGAACATGATGAGCCAACAGGACATGATGAGCCAACAGGACATGGTGAGCCAACAGGGCATGATGAGCCAACAGGACATGATGAGACAACAGGATATGATGAGCCAACAGGACATGATAAGCCAACAGGACATGATGAGCCAACAGGACACGATAAGCCAACAGGGCATGATGAGCCAACAGGACATGATGAGCCAACAGGACATGGTGAGCCAACAGGACATGATGAGCCAACAGGACATGATGAGCCAAAAGGACATGATGAGCCAACAGGACACGATGAGCCAACAGGACACGATGAGCCAACAGGACATAATGAACCAACATGACATAATGAACCACAAGTTTTTCGAAGACATGGGCTTCAAATGTATTATTTAAATCGTCCTTTGGTCTACAGCTCGTTGGTAAGTCACCTAGGCTCAAAGGCGTATTTCTTTTAGTAGGCTTACAGCTCAAATGTGTCCAGAAAGTTCCAAGTGTTACACTCCTTCCCAAAGCTCATGGTATGCTCTCCCAGACATAAGCACTCGCCTTTTCCGTTTGCGACGACAACATTAAAACTCATATTACCTTTTTTAACTCTTTCTCTCCTAATTAACGACATCATCGTTGATTTGACCTCATTAAATTAAAATAATGTTTGGTTTTATAAACTTTAATTTGTGTTATATAAAAAGAGCATGCATTCTCCTATAAATCTATACCAAAAGTAACGTTTTCTGATTATAAACAAAAATGTTATTGAAGTTTAATCATAACAGGGTACAATGTACAAATGTGATAAAAATTCTGTCAGAACATGGAAAAAGTGGAAAAATAATTACGGAGATAATGAGTTAAAATTATCTTCAATGTAACATTTTAGAAATCTGAACTAGATCTCTAACTGCATTGCTTTCTCTGAGTTGTGACTCGTGACGTTTTTAAAATATGAAACCTATCCTTATGACTAATGTAATGCCGATGATAATATGGGACAAGATACTGATTCCGGGGCCCGTGACTACTTTAATTTAGAATTATTACTAGCCTATACATAAAGAGTGTTTTTTTTTCTTCTATAAGGCAAAAGATGTAACGCTTAATGGTTTCTATGTCCAACGATTTTTATGGCATTGTCATGTGACCAGTATGACAATCATGCCAGGTATTTATTGGGACTAGAGATCTACTCTATAATTATCTCAAAGTGATCCAAAAACTTCTCAAATAAATATCTCTACTTACATCAAGAAATATTTCATACGCCGATATAACTGTCACGTACCTACACAACGTACGCGACTCTTGTTTACATAAAACGGAAGTTGGACATTGCACTAAAAATTGGTCGAATTTCATAGTCTGTTTTTAGTTGTTATTGTTATTTTGCCTACAAACCAACACAATTAAGAGCTTCACGAACGACAAAGCCAAACAGGCAAGCAGCTTATCGAACAATGTTTCCAAAAAAAAAATCGATTTCCGTCTCTAAAATGATTTTCCAAAAAAAAAAGTATCTGTGATTTTTTAAGTCCTGCTAACGCTTGCGAGTCTTCACATAATGAGCTGAAGAATACAATCAATATGCAACCTTACACAACAGCTTCTAAAGAACTTGCTAATTGTGTAGACTATAACCCACATGGCATAAACAAGAAACTAAATTCCTCTATGTAAGAATGTGAGTCAGTGATCTCATCTCATGAGACCTAAACAGCGATTCATACAAAGTGCGTATGCTGGCAGAGAAAATGAATCAAACATCAGAAAGCTGTTAAACTTATGTAAAACTAAGTTGATTTCTAGAACAAAAACATGGTGGCTCAACGAAATACACATGGAAGACATTGAAAACCATGCAGAAATATTGAATAAAAAATCTCAAAACGAGGTTGATGTTATCTGAGTTTCTTACAACAGTGGCGTCACTAGGGGGTGCGTGCCGCACTGGGTGACACGCCCTACAGATGCCACTGTCTTATAACACACGACTCCCTAAGACTGTTTTTTTTTTTCTTATTTAATAAGTATGACAATTTAGACAATTTGAAGAAAATCCGAAAATTTAAAATCGAACCCATCCCAACCGCCATTGAACCTATTTCTATAAAATGTTTTGAAAACATGCCAGACATGACGACAGCGTTCAAGGTAGATCAACCAAACTAAAGGAAAAATATTTCCAGAACCTCAAAGAGCCACATGTGTGAAAATGTCCTCCAGAGGATGACAGTGTAAATGAATATGATCCCTGGAGAGCTACCATGCGGGTCAGATGCCAATGCACATGGAGGCAGTATAATGACTCTTCATCACGTTTCATAGTTGGTGGCGTCCAGTACATGCAATATAGGCAAATAAATGGTCGCAACGTTCAGCCACGGTTGAATGGGGGGAAAAGGAGGACTCTTTATTGCATTCAGCTGAAGAGCGACCACAGAGAACGCTGTAAAAATGTCTACTCTCGTTGCATAAATATACATACTTCTGTCAGACAGTTTAGTTTAACCGAAAATGCCATTCATCTATATCAGTGGTTCCCAAACTGTGTTCCGCGGGACCCTAGTGTTCCACGAGGAACGCATAGGTGTTCCATAAACTACCTGAATAATGAACTAGAAGCCACCACGATCATCAATCTCTCCAAAAAAAATAATAAGTAAAGTGTTCCGCTAAATACTCAGAATGTGCGAAGTGTTCCGCTAAATAATAAAGAATGTGCGAAGTGTTCCTCTAAATACTCAGAATGTGCGAAGTGTTCCTCTAAATACTCAGAATGTGTGAAGTGTTCCTCTAAATACTCAGAGTGTGCGAAGTGTTCCTCTAAATACTCAGAATGTGCGAAGTGTTCCTCTAAATACTCAGAATGTGCGAAGTGTTCCTCTAAATACTCAGAGTGTGCGAAGTGTTCCTCTAAATACTCAGAGTGTGCGAAGTGTTCCTCTAAATACTCAGAATGTGCGAAGTGTTCCTCTAAATACTCAGAGTGTGCGAAGTGTTCCGTTAAGGAAAAAGTTTGGGCAATGCTGATCTATATCTACGTGTTGCAGTCACAGCTTTGGTAAGCAGGCATTGTTTCTAGAAGAAATTATTAGATACCACACAAGACTTTGATTTAGAAAAAAAAGAATTAATTGGCAGTGTCATGAGGTACGAAGAAAAAAGACAATAGAAAGATATAGTGACACCGTTCTATTCTGACCCAACTAGTTTACAATACACAATATATATTGATAGCGTTCTATTCTGACCCAACTAGCTTACAATACACAATATATTTTGACAGCGTTCTATTCTGACCCAACTAGCTTACAATACACAATATATTTTGACAGCGTTCTATTCGGACCCAACTAGCTTACAATACACAATATATTTTGACAGCGTTCTATTCTGATTCAACTAGCTTACAATACACAATATATATTAACAGCGTTCTATTCTGACCCAACTAGTTTACAATACACAATATATATTGACAGCGTTCTATTCTGACCCAACTAGTTTACAATACTGTAACAATACACAATATATTTTGACAGCGTTCTATTCTGACCCAACTAGCTTACAATACACAATATATATTGACAGCGTTCTATTCTGACCCAACTAGTTTACAATACACAATATATATTGACAGCGTTCTATTATGACCCAACTAGCTTGCAATACACAATATATTTTGACAGCATTCTATTCTGACTCAACTAGTTTACAATACACAATATAAATTGACAGCGTTCTATTCTGACCCAACTAGCTTACAATACATATTATATATTGACAATGTTCTATTCTGACCCAACTAGTTTGCAATATATAGATCGCTGACTGCTCGGTTGGTACGCGCTCCAGACTGTCATCACGATGTTAAACCATAGATGTTAAACCATATCGCACTGCCTTAGTGCCTATCCCTTCCGCCCTAAAGGTCTGGACTAGGATGTAGTAATCTTTATTTTTGAAAGACGTTCAAAACTTATAAAGCCAAAAAAACACAAACCAAAACATGTCCCAGAATAGACGGTGACACATTGCCTTGGGTATTGAACAATTATCAATAGGCCCCAAACAACCTCAAAGAGTTTAGAAATAGGTATGGCAAGCGATTGATACTGTTATGACCCTACATTGCGCCCTGTGTCTATAGGTGAAAGACTGTGCACCTTAAGACACAGGACAGAGGCACTCTCAAAGATAGAGGAAGTCAAGATGGACGATAATTAGATCTAGGATGTAAACAAGAAATACGTGTTGTTATTATTGAGTACTCTAGTTCAGTGATGCCCAACCTAATTCGACCAGTGGGCCACTTTAATTTTTGACACTCGTGTGGCGGGCCACATGAACGAAAATGTAAAAAAAAAAAAAAAAACGAAATGAAATTTACCTGAATTTGAAACTATTAGATTAGAAACCCGTGGATCTATTACTTACATTAAGGAATATCCGAAGTGATTTTTGTTTCACGCGTCAGAAAATGGCTTAATTCCTATACTTAAAATACCGTAAGAGCAACATTGTAGCTAACTTTGACGCCGACTCATTTTCTTGTCGCTTTTTGGTAAATATTTCCTTCGATAATGTAATCTCTATGCGTAGTTTAAC
The DNA here is from genome assembly GCF_947242115.1 of Biomphalaria glabrata. Taxonomy (NCBI): domain Eukaryota; kingdom Metazoa; phylum Mollusca; class Gastropoda; family Planorbidae; genus Biomphalaria; species Biomphalaria glabrata. The sequence continues at coordinate 44,130,743 of NC_074717.1, forward strand.
AATCTTTTTATCCGCGTCTCAAACTTTTATATGTTGTTCTTTTTTGAAACAACCACACTTTCTTTACAAATCAAATATGTTGGCTTATTATCCACAAAAAAATGTAAAGATCCGTTCTCTTTGTCTGGTAGATTCTTATTTCATTAACACACTAAGGTTAAAGGTCATGGTACCTATCAATCAAAGAAAAATTGAGAGCCCTAACGTAGATAAAGATACATAAGTCAACCTTTTTTTTTTTGATAGGGTTGTCTACACTTTGTGCCGACATTTCGGCGGGCCGGATGGAACCACGTCGCGGGCCGGATTTGGCCCGCGGGCCGTATTTTGGGCATCACTGCTCTAGTTTGATAGTTGCTATAACATTACTGTTGTTCTATTATTAAACCAGTATTTTTAAATACTCCTTTCGTTGAGGTACTTTGGGCTCTCTGTTGGCTAAGTTACAGCAATACGAAACTGGCAAAGATTTATAACAATTTAACATTGAAACAATGTGCTTACCTAGGTCAGCCCCACACTCAAAATTGCGGTGATCCATGAACTGGTCAAGACTGTCGAACACCGCGTTGCATGTCTCACACCGCATCACTTTAGACTTCGAAGCGTCTTCCACAGACTTCGGATCTGCTTGGCTGGGGATCGGATCTGTACCCGTCTTAGTATTTACGGTTGAACTTAGACTGACGTCACTGTCCAAAGGTTGGTGAACTGGGACTTCACTGAGCTGTTCTTGGCTTTCTGGAATTGAGATTTGATTCAATAAATTAAAAAATTCTTAAAGGGAGGTAAATTTATGCAAGAGTTACAAAGTTTAAATTACTTTTATAACAAGGCTTGGCAAAATTATTAGAGTTACTCTTTCTTTCCTAAGGCAATTTAGTCGGATTGATTAAAAGACAGCGTCAAGGTTCACCACCCATCATATTTGTCACGGTTCAAAGAGTTCAAGACTTGGTGATCGGACTAAAGAATGACGTCACGAATCAGGCGTAAGATTTTTTTAAAAAGTAAATGAAAAGTGGCGACTCTAATTCACTAGACGACGAAACAAGTTGCATTCTGATATCTGTTTTACAATACTAATAAATCCGGGGGTGGGATGGGGGGGGGTAAATATTGTTACTGCGCTAATGTGGTATCGACCCGGAATGTAAAACAAAAAATATAAAAAATTAACTAGTGTTAAAAGATATTTTTTTAATCAGGTCATTAAATGAACATTATAATGTAGATTGTCATTTTTTTCCATTGTCTTACTAGATCTGGATCTCTATCAAGCTGAATTGATAATAGTTGACTTCATAATTCTTTTATCAACATTCAAAAGTATTATTTTCTCACTAACGCAGTAAACTTTTAAATTGCTAGCATACGGTGGTGCATCTTAACTCAAATGTTATTCAGCTGCATTTAAATAAACTAACTCTATTTTAAAAGAGGTATCACCTTTTTGTTTTGGTTATATTTCATATCCAACAGATCGATGTACACCCACAAATGAAGCCAAAACTTTGTTCTAGAAATTGCTCCTCCCACTAGTGTCATAGTCTTTTATTGCAGTACGCGATAGAATATAATAGTCTTTGAAATATAACGAACTTTTTAAGTAAACTTTTTGCTTCTTTGTAAAATGTTTGCGCAAAGTTTCTAAAATGTTTACATGTTTCGGATGTTTCTTCAGAGTTCAAGAAAATTTACTTCCTAGATAAAACTCCCGTAAGACTACGGTGCATGGCAGCGGGCAGGGATTGAACCCGGGACCATCTAGAAGACACTTCAGCGCGCATACCGCAAGACCATGCGTTTGTTTATTTGCTGTGCGGTATCTACTATCGAGTACAGACATAAACAGCGAAAGAGAGTCTAAACCGACCACGATTATGTCTTTGCTGGATGTATATGTGGTGGGTTTGGCACAGAAAACTAAATTCTAAATGACATGACGAAGGCAGCTCGTAGGCCGATTTCAATTTCTTTATTACACTTTCAAGACCTGCAGTCATGCGAAAACACATGGTGTAGAACAAGGCACGAAAAGGGAGTAGAGACAAAGTAGGTCCAGTAACGTGCAGACACTACAGTGACAAGAGATACCGGTAGAATGGGCAGTGTCCACGTTGTTCGGCCTTTATACGCGCGGACACAAGACGCCATCATGGGGGAAAGTCACGTGGATATCGGGGTGGCCAGTGTGGCCTAAACAAGTATCCACTCCACTACATACATATAGCTCCTCCTTCGTGGTAGAAGATCAGCACATTTCCTATGAACACGAAGATGATTGTAAAGTCCAATCCTCGCTTTAAAAAAGCCGGCCGCATACGTGGCATGGGTTGGGTCAGTTGCAGATAGGCCTGCTTCTTCTCTCAGCTTTTTGTTGGTTCGGTGCTCTTTCATGCTGGCCTTGCTTCGCATCTCGTGCTCTCTCCATGAGACGCAATCAAGAGTTGGTGCTTTCCAGCCCATCCAAATAACTGGGACCCGCGTAGCCACGTAAAATACTGCACTCCTCCTTATTCTTCAGACTTGAATGTAAGCTGTATTATTTTTATATACAAACGAGGGGAGATCACCCGGCCACTGTGTCTGAGACAATAAAGGCAAACAGGAGATTCATGTCTCTTGTTTCGTGTTTCTCGAGATGGAAATATAGAGAAAGGGGCATCTGAATACGTCACTTCCGCTGTGCTTTTTCTCATTTGGGGGGCTGGGTCACAACTGTGCTTATAAATGCGGTGGTGGAACATTACAGGAAAATGAAGTGAATTCCCTTGAGGTCCTTGACCTTTGACTTGGCCGCAGGTCGTTCTCCCAAATAGGGTGTGATCTATTTGCATTCAAATGCGCGTGAAACTCTTCAGACGGAGGATGCTAGGGGTGTCGTTTCACTTACGCCTGGCGATCCTTCTGATGGCCTCGAGGGTCATGGTGTGGATCCTTTTAATGGACAATCAGCAAAGATATGCTAATTAGTTATAATCAATTTGGTGGTTATTACATCCCTCGTTTTTCAAGTTTATTTTTTTTAAAGATGTTTTTAAAAATAGTTTAGTAAACATGGTATAGCTAGATTACTGCGGTAAAGATAGGTTATCCAGCATAAGCATCTCTCTTTCTACCCCCCCCCCAGTACACTGCTTGAAATATGTACTTCCCCCCCCCCCTCTTTACTGTTCACTTTCACCTATCAATTAGTGTTAGTCTGTTGGACCGCTGGGGCACCAAGTATGATCCGCTCGACCGTCTTTCTCCATTCCTCTCTGAAAAAGCTAATAAATACGCTGGGAGGATAATAAAAATAAAAGGCCAGACCTTTTACTGAATGAAGATAAAAAGGGAACGGTAGAGAAGCCCATCCTTGTAGGAGTCGCTGGCTTCAGAGGCGGCCCAGAAGGTGGCGAGGGGTGGGGGGTGTAACCGCCCTAGACCAGCGCCAGGGAGGGGTCGCGCCAGAGCCGGCGTTAGGCCACTGCAGCCTATGCGGTCGCAGTGGACCCCGCGTTTATTCTAAGTGTACATTATTAAATTAAACGTATATAAAATAACAGGGTTTTCGCGACCTCCTGGTTTTCCAGGGCCTCCAGGAAATCTCATGAAAAGGCAAAATATACGATAAAGTCCTGAACTTTTTTTTGAATTTATTCAAATCTCCTGAAGAATAGACAAAATTGACATTTTGGGGTGCCTATAATTAAAAAGTGGCATTGCAAGCTTTCATTTGATAAAAAATTTATTGCAAAGACGAAAGTAGGCCTATTTTCTAATTCAAAAAAAAAAAAATTTGACATTATGCTCATCCCTACCCAGACTAGGCCCCGCTCGATCCGTTTCGCATAGGGCCCCCCATATGCTAGGGCCGGCCCTGGGTCGAGCGATATGGAAATTCTTTTACCGCCATCTGACAATCAAACAAAAAAAAATGCAGCCCATCTAATGTACCGTACCAATACTCTAGATGAGTCTAGATCTATATGTCGACTTCACATACACCTTGTAGGCATTATTGTTAAAACTATACTGGCCTCTATAACAACAACCGTGAAAGTTTTTAGCATGATATTTTGGGTTAGAATTAGGCATGCGACATTCGCCCAGGGCCCCACGCACAGCTAAGGCCGCCTCTGGTGACATGTTCTTAGATTAGAAAGAAAGTTTCGACATGTTGAGACTCACTCTATAAAATACAAATCAACTTTATCAACTGTAAACATAGGATGTTTGTTTGTAAAATGTTTTACATGTTTCGGATGTTCCTTCAGAGTTGAAGATAGTTTACTTCCTAGTCCAAACCTCCCGCAGGACGACGGGGGATGGGAGCGGGCAGGGTTTGAACCCTCGACCGTCGATAAATCCGAACGACAGTCCACCGCGCAAACCGCACGACCAGGCATCAAGGATTTCAAGATTGGGTAAGTGAACCTACAAAAAATTTGCTAATGAGGCAGTTAATCATTGATTTTAATGGAAAATGTCTCATTAAAAAGAACTTATAGAGTACAAGATGTATTCGTTTTTTTAGAGGTTTGAAAAAAAAATTCATTGCTGTACATTTTATTGATTTCTCACTGCAAGAAAAAAAAAGGTGAAGGGGGGGAGGCAAAATTTACCTGAAATCTCCTTGGTGATGTCAACATCGGCTGCTGCTGTTGTGAGCAGAGTTGTCTCATCTTGGTCATTTAACTCTTCAGCTAAAAGTTTAAAACCAAAATAAAATTAATAAAACAAAAAAAAATGTTTTTAATTCAAGATTTTTTCAAAAAAAAAAAATAATAATAATATAACTATTGTTAATGAATATTGTCAACTTTCATTTTACAATATAAAATAATGACGTTGTATTGGTGTGACTACCCTGTGACATTTTAATTTTAAAAATTATTTAGAGTTCAGATATTCAAAAAGAAAGATCAGGAGGGCTTCATCGCGATCTTCAGCCGTTGCATTCCAGCGATTTCGATGCCGAGTTTCTAAGCTCTGGTGTTTATTTATTTGTATTTTTACAAAGCTGAAATTAACTCACTCCGTATGCCTGTCTGTCTGTCTGTCTTGCACTAAAATTGTACACGTTTCTCCCACTTGCCATTCTCGGATCAAGTTGAAATTTTGCACGATTATTCATAGTCCATGACAATACACGAATCAATAAAAAAAGTTACCAACTATTTATTCAAATAGAGGAAATTCATAAATTTTGTTATGGAGAATATTTTTTATCAAAGGAAAAAACTGCGCGTTTACAGCCAAATATCTCAATACTGTACATTTATTTCCATTTTTCTATACCAAAATTAATTGTGACTTTTTAATTAATAATTGATAATTTTGCTTGATTCGTGTTTTGTTAGGAGCAATGAATAGTTATGTATAGTTTCCATTAGGGAAGTGGGAGAAATAACGCGTTCAAAATTTGTACCAGACAGACAGACAGGCGGACAAAGTGAGTTGATATATGTTTTGTCAAAACCGCACATAATTGATGCTGCTGGTTGTGGCCATATACTTTTGTACAACAAATGTCGCGTGTTAGCGAAATCTAAATGTCAATGGTTCAACGAACAATACTTATAAGAAATATGATGACGATGACTAACAATTGTTTGTCCGTATAAGATAAGAACGATTCCCGTACAAGTACAGCGTTGTTGACATTTTCCAGCATCAAGGGCTGCCTGAGTGTTTGGGCTACGGACTAGTGTCACGATTGTAGCAGGTTCGAACCCTGATTGTCGCTCCCCCCCCCCCTTGCCGACCTGCAGGAGGGTCAAGGACATAATAATCTTCACTTCTGCAGGAACGTCCGAAACTCGTCAAACTAAAAGCCTCAGAAGACAGTGGTTCAAACTGACAATTCGTAATTGTACCTAATTGTTTGAAAGAAGTATTCGAGAAATATTTGGTGGTGGCGGGTTTGTATTAATTTCTGTCCAGCTAGGCCTGAACACTGACCTGCAACGTCGCAACCTGTAGGGAGCGGAGACCAATAGATTGTTTCCACGTCATAGGTCTGTACGACGTGGCAACAAGCTATTGGTCTCCAAAGCCCACAGGTTGCGCAGTCGGTCCAGATCACGACTGGGCTAAGGTAACAGCATGAAAGACTTCAATCTTCCATAATCTTTGAACTCGGGAGTACATTCTCTTTATTCCAAAATGAGAGGTTCTGATTCATGTCAGGAACAAGGCTAAAATTAAACCCTGTACAGTCCTGGTAGATTCATGTACTAAGAAACAGGGCGACCCTTGCATGAGAATATAGGAAACAACTGGAATGGACCTTCTTGTAGACAATTCAGCAACCAAGTGTAACAGAAGTGACATGTCATCCATTAGGATTCAAACTTCAAATAAAAATAAACCTGATAACAAATGCAAATGGGGTGGTCATTAAATTAAAGGCGTAGCATGAGTGGAGCTTACGGAGCTGCATCTATTTGTTCTTTCTCTGTTCCAAGGTGTTCCTCTAATATATATTTTTAATTGTTCGTGATTGCATATATACCACTTTATGGAAAAAAAACTATAGTATTTACACCTTACACCTGTAATAATTATATGAAAAAAAAATGTTTAAACAATAAAGATATCGAAGTAAAGCTTTTAGCAGAATTTACAAATAATAAGACAGAAGGGTAATACTAACAATAGAAATATTACTGTAAAAAAAAAAAAGGAAGTCTATCAACGTTTTGTCCCTAATTTCCAACTTGACATCTGCTTGTATGTACACAGTGTTGCAGAAAACTAAAATGGAATCATTCTCTTCTGATGACCTTACTAAAAAACCTGGCCAATTAAATTGTAAATGGGAGACGACACGCGTAACATTGTGGGTCCATATTGAAGGTAGACCAAAGTCTCCATTACATATCCAGTGACTATTAAAAACACTATCAGTAGGTGACTAGGTTCATACACTAGGCACGCGAGCAAAAAAAATTAACATTGAGGCTTTAGTTAGTATAAATATAACAAGATTCAGTCAACCACCGGCGGACAATGGTTATCCCTGTGCTGGAGGTGGCAAAATATATAGGTCGCAGCTGGGGCTGCGTAACCACGGGAAATATTGCATTCCTCGTTTAATCTTCGGACTCGAAGACAAGCCTTGTTATTATTATCATTATTATTATGCAAGGTGTTTTAAATTCTCCGGAGCTGCCAAGATGGAGATTCATTACAGAATAACAAATCGTTGTAGTCTCCCCTTAAGAGTGTCTACTCAAGGATTTTCTAACCTTGCGATCTATAGGACACATGGTATAAGGGTAATCTGTTTCTGTGGCCCGCGGTTAACGAAGGTGTGATGTGGACCAACGACCAACCGCCTTAACTTTTACCCAACTAATGCCAGGTACCCATTAAAAGTCGGGTGGACTCAGATGCACCCTAAAGATCCCGAACTTCAAAATCCCAGTCTTCAATAACAATGTCCACTCAGGAAATTTCTGATTATGTGGCAGGTCTACAGCTGTACCCCCCCCCCCTTCCCTCTGACAGGCAACGAGAATCTTCTTAGGGGAGTTAATAAGGGCTTGGTATGTGTTTGCGAGATCAGTTGTAGTTATCCCTTCAGTTGATATAACAATAGGGTATATTGTTTTTCTAGATAAAGTCCATAGTCGTTTAATCTCTAAGCTTAGATTTTCTTCTTATTTTTTTTGTTATTTTATCATTATTATTATTATATTAATATATTACGGACTACTGGTAGGACCGTAGCTGACGTAAATGCTATTTGAAACATTTAATCTGGTGGATCAAGATAGATCCATTAGCCAGAGTGTGACGCAATGTCAAGTCATGGGAAGCAGTGGAAGCGTCAAATGGCGTCACCGTCTTGTAGTGTTTAGAAAGCAAGTCTTCGATTATATCGATTATATTATTATTGTTCCTGAAATAGACCCCCTCCCCCACTACCATGTATTTCTTTACGCTCTCTCTCTCTCTCTCTCTCTCTCTCTCTCTCTCTGACTCCCTGCATGTACAGACACGGAATGAAACACGAAATGTGTAAGTGGAAAAAGGAACTAAGGGGGGAAACTCTTAAATATTAGAAAAGAATGAGAGAGTGAGCAGGGGGAAAGAGCAAGCGAGGAAAAAAACACTAAACACTTCAAAAAGTATGAAATTCAAAGAACAAGAATGAGAAAGGCAAAGATGAGAGAGAGAAAGACAGAGAGAGAGAGAGAAGAACAAAAAAGACAGAAGAACACTTGAAAAAGAGAAATCGAAAAAAAGAAGAGTGAGAGAGAGAGAGAGAGAGAGAGAAGAACAAAAAAGACAGAAGAACACTTGAAAAAGAGAAATCGAAAAAAAGAAGAGTGAGAGAGAGAAAGAGAGAGAGAGAGAAGAACAAAAAAGACAGAAGAACACTTGAAAAAGAGAAATCGAAAAAAAGAAGAGTGAGAGAGAGAAAGAGAGAGAGAGAGAAGAACAAAAAAGACAGAAGAACACTTGAAAAAGAGAAATCGAAAAAAAGAAGAGTGAGAGAGAGAAAGAGAGAGAGAGAGAAGAACAAAAAAGACAGAAGAACACTTGAAAAAGAGAAATCGAAAAAAAGAAGAGTGAGAGAGAGAAAGAGAGAGAGAGAGAAGAACAAAAAAGACAGAAGAACACTTGAAAAAGAGAAATCGAAAAAAAGAAGAGTGAGAGAGAGAAAGAGAGAGAGAGAGAGAGAGGAGCTAGGTAAAAAAAACAACAACAGAAGCGTGTGAAACCGCTTATATGCAAGCAGTAGTGCACACTGAGTGCTTTAAGCTTCGTTAGTCGCTGGGTCAAATCCCAGCGGGGTTTCTTTGCCCTTCAAGTTCTCTGTGTGTGTAGTTGAGCTTTTTATTTACTAGGTAATCCTTGTGAACCCAGGCCAGTGGGAGCCCAGGTTGTGGCGCCTTGTGTTGCAACCAACAACAACCTACATTAACACCATCGACCCATCGACAGGCAACGCCTTTGATTGTCATATTCTTTTAATCTTTTTCGTCCATATAATGCCCCCCCCCCATACCCCCAACATCGACCCCTAGCTTGGCTTTTATTGATATGCCACGGCTAAGACCTAGTCTTTTTTTTCCCGATCCCTGGGGTTTAAATTGTCCTTTCTTCCTGGCCCTAATATCACCAGCTCGGAGCCCCCCTGGGGTTCGCCTCGCCTCCGGCGCGCACATGTGGGCCCAGACACACGGGAAGGTCAAAGGCAAGGTCCCTGAGAGCGGCACACACATACGCGAGTGTCTACGGTGGGCGATAGGAGGACACCCCGGGGAGCCTGCCAGCGGTTGCCATGGCGACGCAGGCCCTCGGGGAGAACAGGACAACGACACACAAGTGTAAATGTGGCACAAAGGGCGCGGCAGGGGGGCCACGGGCGCTCGAACACGAGAAGGAAGTCCTAACCAGAAAACTTGGTAGCTATCAATATTTAAAAATAAGGTGTTACTTTGTTTTCACCACGTACTTAGCACAATATAAAGAGAAATAGAAGCTAACACAAAATTAGACGTTGCTGGGTCTATTTGTACAACAAATGTGTTTTGTTGATTATTCACTGCATTTTTTTGTGCAGAATAAAAATGAAATATCTATTTTTTTTATATAAATGATTGAGGATAGTTTAACAATGAAGATAGTATGCCTAAATAAATTTCCTAAAGAGACCTTATACAGATGGTGGCATGTGGCCAGTACAATAAAAGACTGGCTTTACTTTTTTTATGTGAAATATGTAATAGTACACACAGGCTATTACTTTCCAGTCTAGAAAAAATAGGCCTATTTAAAATGACCTCTAATTTTTTTCAAAAATTTGGAAATGTTTATCCCATATGTGCATTCTTCCAGGGCGTTAAATGTAGGCAAACGTAGCCTGCCGCCTGGGGCCTCTGTTTGGAGGGGGCCTCGCGATGGACTTGACATTTTTTTTTAGACAAGAAAGTTGTCCTCACTAGTATTGTTGGATTACACTAGGTTTTTAATAAATTGCATATTAGGGCCACCTAATTCACTTCACCTAGGACCTCTAATTATCTAAGGCCGGCCCTGATTCCAGCAGACCCCTGGCCCCGTCTGTGAAAAATAAACATTTGGACCTTCCTCTTAACCTTTCACAAACAAAAAAAAAAGTCAACAACGTGATCGACTGTGTGACATCGGCCTACTGATAGTTCTAATAGTAGAACCAATTAGTTGAGATCTAGAAATAGTGTCGTCATTTATGACGATACAGGAGAACAACGCATAAACAAATGCACGCTTTGTATTAATCCCTGTAGATGACTTTAGAAACTGTATGACTAATGCAAAATGTTTTTGTTTTAAAAAAGGTCTACACTTGTATAAAGCTAACGCAAAAACTAACTGACCAACTAATGCGAAGTATCCCTCACAGTTAGGTGGACCTTTACATCATCTGACTTAGGCTATATTTCACAAGGTTTGAAAGTGCTACTTTTATCAGTATCAATACAACATTAAACAAACAATACATAGTAGGCCTATATGTTTCCAATGTTGTTATCAATATCTGTATTTCATCTTGTAAACGTGAGGCTGGGCACACAACTACACCAACATTCAGAAAACGAGTGAGAGGTAGAGATATTAAATACTTTTAATACACTTAGACCTAAGTTTAATATAATACAGTAACAGTCAGGCATCAACATTCTTATCAGTAAGATAATCTTTCAGTAACATAATCTTCCAGTTACATGATCTTTCAGTAACATAATCTTTCATAGCTATATAATCTTTCAGTTACATATTCTTTCAGTTACATAATCTTTCAGTTACATAACAGTAACATAATCTTATTTCTTAAGCACACAATGGTACTAGTTCCATAGTTCTACTTAGATTTGAAAGCACGATTGAGTGAGAGAGAGAGAGAGAAAAGAAGAGGGAGGTGGGAGGAAGAGAGTGAGAGAATAGAAGAGAGAGAATCAGGCCAGACTTTACGTTCCAAGAAAAAGAAGAGTTATGAATTCTTTTCTTCAAATAAAAGCACATGTGTCAAGTGGTTATGTTTAGAATATATTATTTATACATGTACCTCATAGCATATGAATAAATGAAACCATATTTGATGAGAATATTTTAAATGAAGCTAATTACTGCATGAGTAGGCCTACGTCGCGTATAGCATCATTTCATAGTGTCTTAGACTCATAGGCTATACCGCAGTCCGCAGATATACCTAAGTATAGCAGTACTACAAATAAATCCTGGTCTAAATGATATTTCATAAGCATACATCCATCTCTAATGGATAACTGACATTAGTTGGGGGAAAGTAAATGATTGGTCGATGTGCTGGCCACATGACACCCTCGTTAACCGTGGGCCACAGAAACAGATTACCTTTACATCATCTGCCCTATAGATCGCAACGTCTGAAAAGGGTGTTTGTGTTTTAATGAACTGCCTATAGGCCTATGATATCATTAATTTATCTGTACGATTTTAAACAAGCTACATCTAATTAATATGAACGTATACATAAAATGAACTTACATTTACAGGATTTCGGCCTGGCTTGTTTCCTGCGAGACATCTTATATAATATGAACTATCTCCGTTATTGTGCTGTTCCGCTACTGACTTCAAAGGACACTATCAGACAGGTAGATACGGGAGCACTCGTTGTAAAACAACCCGTTTATTTCTTCTCAGAATAGCATGTCAGACACTGGTTCCGGTCGACCCAGAAAGCCCGCAAGTATCGGCCTGTTAGCCTACTGTGCTACAGCAGGACACTGGGATTCAATGGACCCTACTGCTGGCCTGCGGACGATGAGAGAGTGAGGTGTGGAGTTCTTCGATTTGAAAAAAAAAATGAAAAGGTCGTGTTTGATTATTGAGCGGCACAAAACATGGCCAGTTAGTTGTCGCTAAGGTGATAATCTTGCCAACTGGGATCTCGATTGCTCAACACAAGACGATGGAATCTGCTAAATGTAGCACGCACCAGTGGCACACTCCGGATATTATCTGAGTCAGATTTTTAACGATCCTTGGCGAAAAAAAAAATATATTAAGCCATTTGGCATGTTTTTACATTCTTCTGAGCTCACATCCAGAGAAAACAACATGTAACGGTGTCAATCAAAGAAAGTTCCAATTATTTCTTGAATTTTAATGCTTGCACATTTTAAAACAAAACTTTTTGTTCTTGTGATTAAAAGTTATCTGTATAGTCATCACTTGAGTTTTGACTAGTCAACATATAGTTATCTGTATAGTCATCACTTGAGTTTTGACTAGTCAACATATAACATATAGCCAAACGAAATATAAATCCTGATTATGGCTGGTTTGGTGAAGGCCTATCAACAAGGAGAAATAACTCTGTTGTACAAGATTTTGAAATGCTGTTTACTTTTATTCCCTTAGGCAACCTCCAGTCACCAACCGAAATCAGCGCGCCAAATGTACGCAGGCTATCAGCACGTAGCAGACGGCCGGGGAGTCTTGCTTCGAGCCAAAACACAGCATGGGGCGAGTGGGTTTGAAAAAAAAAAACACAACATAACAACATAAAAAAAAAAAAGAGGAAACGGGAAAAGGGAGAAATGCGGAGGGGGGGGGGGAAGGGTGGTAGGGTGTACGTCACAAAATGAATATTGGATTGGCAGAGAGCTAACAACACCCTAGAGTGGCGTCCGTAGGGAGCCAACCTTTTATGCTTAGCCAGAGCCCGGCCGCCTGATTGGAGCGAACCCGCCACCCCCTGGGGAAAATAATGGTGGGGTATTTTTAGAACGGACAGCGTGGCAGAGGAAACAGGATGGAGAGAAAGGGGAGAAACGTAGGGGTGGAAGAAAACAGAGAAGAAAATATCAGAATCGTCTGCTAGTCTGAGAGTTATCGATAAGGTCTGCCTATCGTTAGTCCGATTGTCTAGGAGATATGGATATAGATCTACCGGGCGACCACTCCCACGAGACAAAGTACATTACTGACAGTTTTTTGTGGGGTTTTTTTTGGTTCCCATATATTAGAGTGTAAGTCTACAATAACAGGGCATTGGACAAACACAAAAACACAGAGAAGATTAGACACACACATAGAACATTAGACATACTGACACATCGTTGGACCCACACAGAGAACATTGGACATACACACACACACAGAACATTGGGCACACTCACACACATACATACGGATCGTCGGACACATACACAGAACATTGGACATACAGACACATCGTTGGACCCACACAGAGAACATTGGACACACACAAAACATTGGACACACATACACACACAGAACATTGGGCACACTCACACACATACATACAGATCGTCGGGCACATACACAGAACATTGGACACACACACAAAGAAAGAACAATGGACAAAAATACAAGCATTTGGACACACAGAAAGAAAAAAAATTGGACACACACACAAATAACACATACAGAAACAGAAAACATAAGACAAACGGGAAAAAAAAGGGCACTGGACACACACATACACAACGGAAAATTGAACAGACACACATACAAACACACAGAATATTGGATACAAATATAGAACATTTTAGACTCACACACAACAAAATGTTTGAAACACACACACACACAACAGGAAATTGAACAGACACACACACATACAGAACATGGGACGCACACAATGTTCTCTAAGCTAGTGAATAATTTCAGGAAATGTTGCGCCTATCCAGCTGGGAGAGCAACTTCTGAAAGAAACCTCCATATTGTGACTTTATGAAATGCGATTATATGAAAAACAAGATCACAAAGAGAATGTGTGTTATATCACATCTCAGAGGCGGCCCCCACCAGCTCCGCCCATGAACAAGAATTATTCTTGTTTTGACTGTTAAAAGGAATATAATTTCAAAGAATCATTTGTTTTTTTACTTGAAAACAAACTGAACAGCATATCAAAAGGTTAATTTCAAGGTATTATTTGTTTTTTGTTTTTTTTTGTTTTTGTTTTTTTTTCCCTTCAAAACAAACTGAACAACCTATTATTGATAATCAGATTTTTTACTTATATTTATTTTATTTTTTTCGCCAATAGGAGAAATCAGCTTTTCAATCCATCAATCCCAGAGGCACTGCAGCCGATGGAGAGCCCTGGTCTGCTCTAGCACATCTTTCCAATCTGATCTATCTTAGGCTTTATGTCTCCATGCCCGGGCTCTTAGCTGTTGTAGATCTGCCTCTGCATCCTCCGTGCTCGTGGTCTGCCTTTGTGACGCCTGCCTTTTGGTTTAGCAGCTTTACAATATCTTTCCAATTTTTTTAAAAATCTAAATGGGACAGAGAGACAACACAAAACTAATAGCGGCTTTTTATCTTTACATGGGCCGCTAACAAAAATATACAGATTATTTGAGACTGTTTGGGGACAAACATAACCGGAAGACACGTCACTGTGAAATTAATTTTGGACCTTAAAATAAATAAATCCGCTTCGGCTACAATTATTCCTACAATAATTCACTTGGTGCGTTTTTACAAAGCTTATATCAACTCACTCTGTCTGTCTGTCTGGTAAAAAGTGTATACACGTTATTTCTCCAACCCCCATTCTTGGATCAAGTTGAAACTTAGCACAGTTATTCATTGACATAGACAAGACATGAATCAATAAAAAGTAACCAATTTAGACATTTAATTACGGGTAGTTAATTATTTTGTTTATTAGCAACAAAGGAAACTAATACTGTATTCACAGATATAGCTAAATTTGTTGGGTTAAGTTCCCTTAAATAATTGTTAACGCTATTTCTCCCTCACGCATTCTCTTATCATACTTTGATACTTTTAACATTTATTGCACCTAACAAAAAACGAATCAATAAATAAAAACACTCAATTAGTCAATTAATTATTGGATATATTTTTTTTTTGTTTGATATTGATTAAGGGAAAAAACGTGTACATTATTGATATAGTTTTAAGGACGGAGTTTATATTTTGCTTATTTTACAATGGCTTTTGTACAGCGCAACAGTTATGCTTATAGAAATTCTGTGGGTCAGTGAGGAAGAGGGAGTATTTCTGAGAAAAGGTTTCTCTGCTGCCGTTTCGAATATTTTTTTTAAAAATATGTTTAAAAGATTTCTGCTCAAGCCGGGATTCGAACTCGTGCATCCCTTGGTATCAAATCACGGAAACATTCACACAGATATTCCCTTTTCACCCCCCACCCCCTTTATTTTTCCCCCAGCTGGTCCAGACAAGTGATAGGATGACAGCGCATTGAGAAAGCTTAAAGCATGAAATTGCGCTAAACAAAAACAATTGGTAAAAATATTTCATTTCTAATCGCCAGATTTATTATTGTTAATCTACATTACTCAAGATCTGCTACAAAATTAATTCTTCAACTACGTTTAATGTAAACTTTGTTTTAGGAATATTCACATCATTTCTAATTATTTTTTTTTTTAATTATTACTATAACAGCCTGAGCTGACATGGGCTTTCAATCGCTTCTCTGTCTTTGTATTCTTGATCTTTTCATCAGTATTTTACAATGCCTGTAACTTGCCACATAGGCCAGACATTTCTATAAATTTTGTGAGAGCCGATGAGACTCGACAGTAGCGTCCCTTTACAAATATTGATAGTGCCGGAGAGTATCAATTCACTTTAACTTGGATATCTAGATATCTATGGTATTTTAAAAAGACCTTATAACTGACATACAGGCGGCTTCAGAACGAGACAGCTGAAGGTCACTTACAAAGGCCGCGGGATACACATTTAAGACCAAAAGAGATCCGTTGCCGACAACAGACGTAGACGGCGAGAGGAAAATCTAAATCGACTACCGGGGGACAATGGCTATGCCTGCGCTGGAGGTTTCAAAATATGTAGGTCGTAGCTGGGGCTGCGTAGCCAAGGGGAATACTGCGTTCCTCGTTAATCTTTGGACTCGAGAACTAACCTTTTTATATTTTTTTTAAATATGCTGAAAAACAATTTTTAAAAAAATACTAGAAAGTAAACTCATTGGCGAAATAAGATCCTGGGGACAGTCAAGGCCGGCCCTAACAACTGCGGGGCCCAGGGGCGAACTGGCTATATGGGCATTCAGGCAATTGCCCGGTGGGCCGGTACCCAAATGGACCGGTAGGGCCACCTAAAGGGCCTCATGAATGCCACTATAGAATGTATTAAATTGTTAAAGGTTTTATAATATTGACTTGTAAAAAGTGCCCTCTGAGCGTCATGTTAAAAAAAAATCTTTTAGACTCTACAGTGTAATGCTAATTTAATCTAACACATTTTCCGAAATATTGTAATAGTCTACATCCGTAGACAGTGCTACTATTAGGCTTCATCCTTGTAGGGCCCACATTTTAGCGATTAAAAAGCAACATAAGGCCTACTAGCCTATATTTCTTCAAAAGATACAGAGTTGTATGCATGCGTTCAGTTATCGATACATTATCAAACTTAACAAAATGATTTTGAGGACAGATAGAACTAGAAATGGATGTCCATCATATGATATACAATTTGTGGGCCGGATTGTATATAAGTTCCCGGGCCGATTTTAACACCCAGTCCGCCCCTGTCGGGGCCCTATGCGAAACGGATTTCTCGGGACCCAGTATGGTAGTGTTAAAGATAATAAGTGAAAATTAAAATTTTGTATAATAAAATAAATTTCTCTTTCATTTTTTTAAAATCTTTACTAAGTACAAAATCCCGATCAAGTTTACTTTCCTTTTCGAGCGTGCAGCGATGTCTTATTCTGATTCCTAAATAGATCATGCTCAATAGCAAGAATAGCCATTCAGTAGAATATGCCTTAGAGATGACAATTTTGTCTATTTTTCAGGAGATTTTTATAATTTCAGTTATAATGGTTTTATTTAATAATTTACACCTAGAATTTGCGCGGCTCCTATGAAAGTGCGGGGCCCACTGCGGCCGCATAGGTTGCAGAAGCGACAAAGTTGTCCCGAGAAGAAAAATCGTTTTGTCGTCATACGCTCTTTTTGCTAGCAGAAATAGTGCGTTTTGGACGCCAGTGGAATTACTCTCTGGTAGCTCAGATCGCATGGAAACGCTTGGCGCCGGGACCTCGCCTTGAACGGGTGAGTTTTCACTGCCTGGGAAAGGGTGGGGGGGGGGTGGGGGCAGACAACCCATGAATTAAAAGAAATGTGAAGAAAATTTCAAAGTAGTCTAGTAGGCCTAATTCAGAGTAAGTGTTTATAGTATAACATATGACCAGTTCAGGTAAGACAATTTTGGCGAATGAAAATAGTGCCAAACCAACAAAAAGCTGAGAGAAGAAGCAGGTCTATCTGCAACTGACCAAACCTACCCATGCCACGTATGCGGCCGGTTTTTTAAATTGAGGATTGGACTTTACAGTCATCTTCGAGTCTTATCTTATCTTATATAATACAGACGTTACTTCAAAAAAGAAGATGATTACGTCCTACGCGTCATGCATTTAGTCATGTATATTAACCAATGACTTAAATTCTGCCAAGTCACTGGTTTTCCTGGCTAGCTCAGGCAACCCATTCCATGCTCTAATAGCACTAGGGAAGAAGGAGTATTTGTACAAATTTGTCCTAGCATATGGGACGAGGAATGTGCCTTTATCTTTGTGTCTTTCAGAGTATTTTATTAAATTTTGTTTTTGTATTTGAAGATTATGGTTCAGTGTTTTATGTATGATTGCTACTTTACTTTTGAGCCTTCTGTCCTGAAGGCTTTCTAAATTTAGTGATTTTACTAAAGGTGTTACTCTAGTCAAATGTGAATATTCATTTGTTATGAATCGCACTGCTCTATTTTGTGTCTGTTCTAGTTTCTTAATGTTTTCTTGAGTTGAGGGGTCCCAAACAGAGGATGCATATTCTATTATTGGCCTAACCAAGGTTAAATAACATTTTAGTTTTATGTTCTTATTTGATTTATAGAAATTTCTTTTAATAAATCCTAATGCTTTGTTTGATTTTTTTGTAGTTTCATCAATATGTGGATTCCATGACAGTTTTTCATTTATTATAACACCTAGGTATTTTGCGTTTTTAGTCTGTGTTACTGGTTTGCCATGAATAAGATAAGTGGAATTAATTTGTTTTAGTTTTTTTGTTACTCTTAACAACTGACATTTTTCTGGGTGGAAATACATGCTCCAATTTGATTCCCATTTCTGTAATTCATCTAATTCTCTTTGTAAAATATCTGTGTCTTGTGTTGTTTTTATTGTTCTATATATTATGCAATCGTCTGCAAATAATCTGACTTTTGTTCCTGAACTAATGCAATTTGGTAAATCATTTATGTAAATTAAAAATAGTAGTGGACCCAAGACTGTTCCTTGAGGTACACCTGAGTTTACTGTTATCGGTGTTGATTTAGAGCCATTTATTATTACAGTTTGTTCTCTCCCTATCAGAAAGTCTTTAATCCACTGATGCAGTGGACCATTAATGCCGAAATATTTTAATTTTTTAAGCAAACTATGGTGGTGAACTTTGTCAAAAGCCTTAGAAAAATCTAGTAAGATAGCATCTATTTGTTCACTATTATCTAAACCTTTTGAAAAATCATCAATTAGTCCTATTAGTTGTGTTTCACATGATCTATATTTCCTAAAGCCATGTTGGTATGGTGTGAGGACATTATGTTTGTCTAAGTGGTTTATGATGTTGCTACATATTATGTGTTCTAGGATTTTACATGTGATGCTGGTAAGTGATACTGGTCTGTAGTTTCCTGGGTCAGATTTTTCTCCTTTTTTAAATAGGGGGGTGACATTAGCTTCTTTCCAGTCCTTTGGTACTCTGCCCTGGTTAAGTGAAGCCTGAAAGAGTATTTTGAACACTGGGGCTAGCTCATTACTTAGTTCTTTGAGTAATCTAGCTGGAATACCATCAGGTCCAGAAGCTTTATTTGGTTTGGTGTTGGCTAATAGAGTCCATAGGAAATGAGAAATGTGCTATCTTTGATCACGAAGGAGGAGCTATACTATTATAAGAACTATAACTATTTTCATAAATTAAATTTAGGCCTAATGAGATTTTTTTTTTTTGTTGACAGTGACCTAGGCCAACTTGTTTTGGTCACGAATTAATAGAGTAGGCCTATATAAGCTTACTGGACAACGATTATAATCACATAGCAATAATCCCCATTTTCAGCAATAAAGAACGAATTGATGTAGATTTAATTGATGTGGTTCTATCGTAATCTACATTAGTAAGAAGATTATTATTTTTGTCCAGATATAGCCTATTAAAAATATAAGCCTATTATTTTAAATCTAGATTAGGCCTACCAGGCAACTGTACACCCTAAAAGGGTAGGGGCAGAAAAAAAAAAGGACAAATAATAAACATCAAAAACTATGCTTACATGTTCATTTCTGAATGTGATGAGTCAAAGGCTGACAACTACTTGATCTATAATAAGCTATCTTATTTATCAAAAAAGGTGAATTTTTGCAGTTGTTCATTAACTTTTTTTTTTTTTTAACAAAGCTTACTCTGTCTGTCTGGTAAAAAGTTTGCACACGTTATTTCTTCCACATCCATTCTCGGATCTATTTGAAACTTAGCACAGTTATAAATTAAGATGCATATGATTGCAATCAATTAAAAAAAATAAATTCATTCATCGGTATTCCCAGACAATGTTAAACATGTAGGGTTTCGTCCCCTTAGATAATTGAAGACGTTATTTATCCCCACATTCATTATCGGATCAAGTTGAATTTTTAAACAATTTCTTATTGTACCTAACAAAATATGAATTAATTTTTTTTAAAAAAAGGTAATTAATCCTTTAGCTTGGTATCGAATATTTAGAGAAATAGTGTAAGTGGAAAGTTCTTTCCCTTAAATAATCTTCGGAGGCCTAATATTAGTAGTAATACAGGTAATGTAAAACAACTAACCTAAATTTAAAAAAAAAATTATTTAATTTTTACACTGCTTATAATTAACTCTCTGTCCATCTGCACGTTTTTTCTCCCATTTCCGGATCCGGTAGAAACTTTTGCACAATTATTCATTGTCGTTGGCAACACATGAATTCATCTAAACAAGAAAAACACTTAAAATAGAGCGTTTGTATTTCTGTTAATAGTTAACTCCTAGCCTTCACGTGTGTCTCAAATATTGAGTCCGGCGGAAATGTTCTCACTAACAGGAGAAGAGACAAAGGCGAGTAACTGGCGCCTTAACCAGTAAGCTTCGGGCAGGAGAGGGCTCGTGAGCCATGGCTGGCTACCCACCTAGAAGAAGGAAAACTCTGAATTCAAACCTCTTCTGCCTTGCAGCTATACCCAATCATGGGAAAGGCTTCGGTAGTCAACCCTGAGGAAAAATAAAGAGCTGGTGACCCTAAGGCAGTTTGCAGAACCCAGAACTTGCGACGCCGCTGACCCCAAACTGTACCGGCCTTCCCGTTCCTTTGGATACATAACCTGCGTGAAGAGGGGGGAACTGATGTGTGGATGACATTGTTTCAGCCACAGCTAATGCCCAGGCATTCATCTTATTTCCATGCATGATCCATAATCGCTTCGCGACTGAAGGAGGCCATAGAATATCTAAAGAATGTTAGATTAAAAAACAATGGTCAATGGAATATTTTTACTCCGGCCCCTCCCCGAGAAATATTCCTGGTTAAGCTATTTATATATAGGTCTGTGATCTAGACTTTAAAGGACGATGTGCTAAATTTTCCAAAACATTAATTTATTTAACTCAATAATGCCTTACATTCTGAAATTTACAAACGCGGTAGTCCTTTCAAAACCGATAATGGACCTAGATCTAATTTTCTAGCCAAAATTATTTTTTTCTTTTAATTTGAAAAATTCTAACGGTCAAACTAAAGTTTTCCCCATGTACCCTACGATGTAGCAATTCTTTTCTCAGCTATGTACATCAACTGTTAAATTTCTCGGAAAATCCTTATAGCCATTTTTTAGATCCGTGTCCTGGTTCCAGCCTCCATGACGTTGTGACTTGAATCGAGGTATTTATTGTAAACAAGATTTAGTTGGCGGTAACTAATGAACTGTAGTGTATATGGAAAAGGGGAGATAAATCTAGCAATATTGATACATATGACAGTACATGCGCAATTATTTCCCTTGTATTGTATTTTTTTTTAAAGTACTAACCGGATATGACCCGCTGGTTGTGACATACGCTAAGGACTTCGCCATGATCTAGAGAACATTTTTGCTACAAGTTTTATCAAGATTGGTCAAACGGTTTTAATTTCTAAGCGACACATACATACACCTTACTTTGTGCTTTATATATTAAATTCATATATTTTTCTCGTTATATTGTTTGATTTACGCAATGAGACAAATTTATGAGCACACATTTTCTTTGAGATTTTGGCCTAAATTCCAGATCGAAGAATGGGAAGTAACAATGAGGCAGCACTATGTCCAGAATCGGAAATTAAATTTTTTTTTGCCAATGTGGCCTGTCAGATATCTTACGAATATTGGTACCACTCAGTCGTTAAATCTTATGTTCTGAAGAAAAAGGATAATTACATCATGCATGTTGATTAGAGACGTCAACTCTGCTGAATCATTGGTTTTCCTAACAAAGTCAGGCAACACGTTCCATGCTGTCTAATGCCACTAGGGAAGAAAGAGCACGTGTATCAATTTGTTGTACCAAATATATATATATCACTGACATTTGGTTATGTGTTTATATATATATACATTATTACTACCACTGCATTTCAATTGTCTTCTGCCCAAACTGTAAATTTAGAGATTTTACTAATGGTGTTTTTGTACTGACTTATCATGTGAACTTTTGCATACTGGTATGTTTTCTTGATTTCAGTGGTCCCAGGAGTCTCATAACTATTATTAGTGACTACATGCTTGGAAAGTACGCAAAAAATAGGCAAAAAAAAAAAACAAAACAAAAACATTAGGATCCCCTTGTTATGAGGTTTGGTTACATCGGTGTTTAAAAAACTGTTATCCCACCACGGCCAACTTCACAAAAATTACTTCTGGTGTTATCAGCCAAGATAATTCATAACATTACCTACAAATTGCAACAGGCCAGGAAAAACTTCTATTTGTGCATAAATAATTGTATGGTGGTCATGTCAGCACAAAGCATATATGCAAACAGTTTAAAAAATCTCAATCCCTGATTCACCAGTTCTAATTTTTTAAAATTCATTCATAATAATGAAAACTTTATAAAAGGTTAATAATTTTTTTTTAATAGTTAAGTGTAACAAACAGAACCAAGACAAGCCTTGTTATATTGTACTTAATTTATTGTAACACAAGTGTATTTATTTCTTTCCTTTAGCTGCTGCTTTAGCTGGTGCCTTCTTTTTCAATTTCTTGGGCTTGGCTGGTGCCTTGCGTGCTTGTTTCCTCAACTTTCCAAACTCAATGTTAATAAGACGATTGCGCTAAAAAAGTAAAGGCAATGTTTTAAAGCACCATAAAAGATTTACTTTACATGAGCTATAAAAGTTTATCAAACAGCTTTTTTTCAGAATTGGATAATCAGCACTAGCGATGCAGACGGCACTTCCTAATATCCTTGTTCATCATCTTACTTGTAGAGATAGGGTTAATAGCACTCTCCCATTACGAAATAGTAAGCATTTTTTATGCACCTTACATTGACAGCAGTCATACATTTAACCTTGCTATTTCCATCCATTTAAAATTATTGTAAAGTAAATCAACTACACAAACCAATATTAGCCATTTATTAACCATGACTACACAGGCTATCAGATGTGTCTAAACTGACAAGCAAAAGTGTGTATGCTCGAAACTATACCTAAATTCACCATATTTATCAACAGTACCAGTAATTTAACCCAATAGCTCCTATTTCCGGTTCAAAAAACCCCCTCCAAAGTCCTAAGCAAGGAGGGATAACTCCGTATTTAAAAAATCCTAAAAAATATTTATTTTGCAAAAAATAATCAAATTGAAGATCTAATACATATAAACAAACAAATAACTTAAAAAAATAGAACTGTATGTCTAGTTTTAAAAAATATATACGTTTAATACCACTAGAATATAAAAAAACTTCAAAAATAGTCATTTTCCCATGTGGGGGCTTATACACTGGGGCTCTGGGCCTGTTCGTTTGAAAAATTATTTAAAAAATAAAAACCTTTCCGATTTTATTAAAAATAGAATCGGTAATCTCCAAAATTAATTGTAATCACGCTTGCTACGAGACTAGAAGAAATCTTGTTTTTAAAAAGTTTAAATCAAGTATATTGAATAGGGGGTTTTAGAAACGTTTTACAACGGTTTAGGACAAAAACGGGAAAATGTTTCCAACTGCAGAAGGAGCTAATGGGTTAAAGCTAAATAAACATGAATGCGTAAAGCAATATGAATCCCAATTTAAGTTTACTTGTAACTGAAGTAGTCAATATGTATGATAGTAACTGTTAGCCTTTAGAACAACATGCTGACCATAACTAAATGTATTGATAACTAAGTCATCTGGCCACTTAAATCCAAAGTGGTGGGCTTGTGAAAATGAGAGTGAGAGGGTCAAAATGAGACTATATTGACCTAGAGGGGACAGCAAAGAGCTGCATGAGTAAGTGGTAGGACAAGCTAAGTAAGACATTTGCCTATGCCCACTAATCAATTTTAGAATTTGAATAATTATAACTTAGCTACTAAAGACTTGTTTAGGTTTCATTTCATTTACTTGCATATGATAATATAAATAATGATAATTTAATCTTTAGATCTAGATTCTGAGAGGTATAAAAAATTAAAACATTGAATCTATAATCTAGAGTCAAATAATTACAATCTTTTCTGATTGATATTCTGGCCAAATGGATTCATTTGATGGAATTATTGGGGGTGTACACAAACATAATGGGGGCAATAGTCCATTAGGTACGTTTTATAAATGATGAAATAACAACCAATGCTAAAGGAAATGTTGAGCAACATCAGGACAACCAATTGATTTATTTTTTTTTGGTTATTAAATTCATCATAACATACCACCCATCCCTCTTATTTTTAAACCATTTTGTAATTTGTTTTAAAAGTGCTACTAACCCTGTGAGATAACATCTAGTAATTGTGACTAAATTCTAACATGAGCAAAATAAAAAAACAATAACTTACAGCTTGTTTAGCTTTCATCAACTTAAACCTTTCAAAATCTGTCAGTTCAGTTCTCTGAAAGAATAAATTATAATGAAAAATAAATTGTCTAAACATATTTTAAATCATGATCTCTTTCATTCCATTAACTGATATATAACACTTTCAGTTAAAGTTTTTGAAACAAAAACGAAACAATAAAAATGATGACAAATCTTTATCAAATAGAATACTTGTGGATTGAAATATGATTTTTTGTAGCATAAAGAATTAGTGCAAATAAAAATGTGTGTCAGACAAGGATAATCAGCACTAACGATACAGACGGCACTTCCTAATATCCCAATTCATCATACACACAAAAGTAATTCATAACATTTTTTTTTATGCCAAATTATATTTATTATAATTCATTATATCATAATTATATTATTTAAAAATAAGAATTGGAGGTATGGTAAATACAAACCCTCTTTGCTGTAGCCAGTTTCTTAGCCCAAGTTGACTGTTCCCATTTTTTGTTAACCTCAGCAGCTTCCCAAGCCTTCTTTACAGTACCTGTTCTAGCTGAATGGTTAATTTTAATTGTGTAGGGTGTTAGGTGCAGAGCTTTAAAGTTCATATCTTTGCGACCAACACCGGAGCAGGGGCCATCAACTAGAGCCTGTAAATAAAAATCAGAACACCAGTGCTTAGTGTGCTAAACAAATATTGCTTGTACACCAAAATGAACAGCATTCATAATAAATTACCCCAAAAATACTCGTTAACAAGTAAGCAATAACTTACCCTGTTTTGATCAATGACATCAACAATGGCTATTAATTTTCCTTTATCAGCTCCATGTGCTATATAGGCCACTCGGCCAATCTCAACAAAGCGAGAATATGGCTGGAAAAAAAAAATTTTTGTCATGATTTAAAATTTAAACATTCATTATTAAATTAGATGCTGCGTTGTCCTTTGAGCACCATACAAAAAAAGTCAAGTTCCTTGCCTACAGTACCTATTACAACTTAGATACACTTTTAGGAAGTAATTTAGGAGAATCTTCATTATTCTTCTTTTAACTGCAAACAAATTTTAACTACACAAACCCTCCTATGCCATATAAGTATAAGCATTACATACATCTAGAGCCATTCGGAGTAGTAGTTAAGGACAACGATGACAAAATAAATATATCTTCCACCATTCTGTTTAGTTAAAATACAGAGCATTGACACAGCACAAGTTCAGTTTGGGTCATTTTAACTAATCTCACAGTGATAAACTCATTCCCTGGTTCAGAAAAACATACATAGGTTCTTGCTAAGAATTTAATATTAGTTAATTAGTTTACATACTATATTATATTAAAATGGCTGAAACGTTGACAAAGAAATCAGATTATCTCCTGTCATGTTTTTTCACGACGAAAACATCCAAGCCCTGAAATTCCATTTAAAAATCTGCAAAGCCCTAAAAAGATCAAACGCCAAACAAAAACTAAAAAAAAAAAAAAAAAAAAAACAACGCCATCATCAAGCCAATATTACTTAATGAGAAAAATGGAGCAGAGACATGGTGATGGCAAATCACCGCCATCACCATGGAAAAAATCCAAGTCTTCACCAATACCGGTCTTGTGAAGATTCTTATCCACTGGTCAGACAAGATCTCAAATGAGGAATTGTGTTGAGGCAAAGAACAAAGTAGATATCCTTCAGAGACACTGGAGTTGTTCACAAGCCTGTATCCAAAAATACAAGACAAAGCTCTTATCTGGAACCCCAAGGAAAGAGGACAAGGGAAGGGCTCAGAAATACACTGATGTGATTTGGAAGCAGGTGCCAAGCCCAAGCAGTTGGGAAACACATAGGGAGAGTTGGAAACTCGCACACAACCGAGATGCATGGAGGAAGCTAGACTCTGTGGACTATGCCCCAGACGAGACCACTGACAAGAGAGATCTTCAAAGTTAACTTCAAACATTGATTAGCATTTTTGTGTCTGTATTTCTGCAGAATTTGACAAAAGTATTACTAGTATTTTAGTAGAATAGAGCTTTAGTAATAGATGTAATATATAGTTTGTCTATCCTGGTTCGATGATGACTACTTAAGACTTAAGTCATCCAGGGGGCTTAGGGCTATGCACTAGGCCTCACTAGTGACTAGTCACTAGGGTTTTGTGCCTCTTCATGTGGCTGGTGACAACTATGAGCCCGGAATGTCGGCTGCACGCTGGGCAGGTCATTCTAGCTGGAGCTAGTGTCATTGGCCTAGCTTTTCTTCTGCCAGCGCTGTTCACCAGTTTTCTCAGCATTGATCTACTAATTTAGTAATAACTAATTAGATCTAGTGAGTCTAACAGTGACTAAGTCGACTAAGATAAAATATCTCTAGTGACTCTAGACTCTAGTGATTCTACTTTCTAGATCTAAATATCTTCAACATGATCAAGACAATTTGACATATGAAGAAGACCTGTCACTAAATCTATAATAAATTAGATCTAAATATCTTCATCATTAAAACAATAAGGATCAAGACATGATTTTAATTATGATGATTTGGGCCAATTTGGCGAACTTCATGAAAGTTCATCATCATGCCTTCAAGCAGCCTTGCCTTATCGAAAATGGGGCCACTGGGTACGGTTGAGAATTATTGAGAAATTTACTATAATTTTAGTTACTGTAAATTTAAAAACTATTTTAATATAATTATAACATTTTAATAAAAATTTTGTAAATAAAATGAATAGATTACAAGATTCAGACATGTATAAAAAAAACATTACAATAAAGTACACAGAGACCAAAAACACATGCGTTTACCATTTTCTGAATCGCTCGTGAAAAAGGAAGTGACAAGAACGCTGGGATAAAACATGCTCTACTTCCCCCCTTCTCGACACTTTTTTCAGCTTTTTCCCTTTCCCAGTCCCAATGGAGAATTTGTTACTTGGTTTTGTGTTTGGCATTTTATCAATAAAATCTACATTTATTTAAATTCTTATCTAAATTATTAAAATGAAATATAAGAATTGTATTTATGAAATAAAAGGCTTTATAAAACACTTTTATTTAATTAGTATAGAATACCCCCCCCCCTCTTTTTTTTTAGGGTTACACAAACGTACAATAGGCCAGAGGTCAACAAAAAGATAACAGAACTTTGAAGGATTGAAGGAAAGTTGAAATCCGACAGAGTTTGCAAAGTTAGATCTGGAGTCTATCTAGATCTATAAAATCTAGAGCTACATAGGCCTAGATCTAGATCTAAAAGCTAGTTTTAGAATCTAGATTTAATATAGATCTAGATCTAGTCGATATTTTGCGAGAGAATCGGATTATTCAATTTCGCCAAACTGCCCAAATCAAATCAAAATCATTCAAAATGATTTCAAGATGCTTTTTCAGATATCTTAAACAAACTTCACTTGCAGACTACGTTGCATTTCGTAGTTTTTCTAGAAGTGTAAGATAAAAATTATCATGTAGACCCAGATGATAAGGACTAGATAAAGATTATTTCAGATCTAAGATTATGATATAGATCTATAATAATATTAATCACAAATGTTAATATATGCTATAAATTACATATCTAGACCTATTAATTTATTATCCTATGGCTATAGTTTATACTTTTTACTGTATTCATACTATAGCATACTAGTCGACCCAGAGCGTAGCATGTGCTGTTATTTTGCACGGCCGGCCTTAGTTGCAGTGGGCCCCGCAGTTTCATACTAATTCTATGTGTAAATTATTAAATTAAACCATTTTATAACTTATAACAGATTTTCCGCGGCCTCTAAATTTACCAGGAGCTCCTGGAAATCTCTGGACATTGCAAATATTCAAAAAAGTCCAGAAATTATTGAAATCTTTTGAAAACTCATTGAAATCTCCTGAAATATAAGAACAAAAATTGTCACTTTGGGGTGTCATTCAATATGGAAAATACCTATCCTACGTGTGATAAAAAAAACTGGCATTATGCTATACCCGTAATTGTGGAATTTGGTGGAAGAAGCTTCTCGCACCTCAAACTAATGAAGAATTACTTGAGGTCAACAATTCTCGTAGATAGATTGAAACAATGGTAATTCTTGCTATTGGGCGTGATCTATGTAGGAAATAGAATTTTTATGATATACTGTATGACTTCGCTACACGCAAGGCTCGTAAAGTAATTCTGTACGTAGTAAAGAATGAATAAAATGCAACGACAAATGTATTTTCTAAAATAAACTCTTAATTTTCACGTATAATTCATATCCCTACCCAAACTGGGCCCCGCGAATTCCTTTTCCCATAGGGCCCCACAATGGTTAAGTCCAGCCCTGCTATTTAGTGACGGGTGAATACAGAGTAGATTATTTGTTCTCCCCCCCCCCCCTTTTTTTTTTCGCCGCTAAAACTACATGTGGTAGAAATAAAAAAGAGTGATCTTTCAATGACTTCTTGGTCACAACGGTTAAGTCCGGCCCTGCTATTTTGTGACGGGTGAATACTACTTGTTCCCTCCCCCCTCTTTTTTTTTTCGTAGGGTAACTCTAGTCCGACTTTTAGAAATAAAAGAGTGATCTTTCCTTTACGTCTTGTCCAAACTGCTGAGCCATGAAGAGAATTATATAGATAGATATAGATTAAGTAGTAAATAGATCTAGATCTATACCCTATAATTAATGTTAGCTTTTAAGATCTACATCTAGATCTTTATCATCTAGGGTATATCTAAATTTAAATTTTAAATTATTTTTCTTATAAGTAAAAGTTAAACCCATTATGGCCTTTTGTTTTACAACTTAGACAGATTGGGTATCGGGGGGGGGGGGGGGATAAGCATCTCCAGCTTGAGATTTATGACTGCAATACATTAATGACTAGAAAAGATCTTTTTGTCTTATCTATGTTTCATATTAAGAATAGCATATTATAGGTGAGGTCCATTTCGTTTAAATTAAGAAGGGGTGATCCAGGTTTTCAAGTGTGAAAATTTACGACAAGTGCAGTATTTCAAGTGGGAATGATCAACATATTTTGCCACATCCACTGCAGACATAACTGTTTCTCTGAGGGTGATCGATTGTGCAGTTAAAGTGGAGGACAGGTGTTGACAGTGAAAAGCTAAGCAGAGGGCAGGTGTAGACAATGAAAAGCTAAGCTCTTCTTTAAAGCATTTTAACTGGGCACCTGTAGCTGTTACTTTTCAACTCTCCAAAAAGATTGTTTTGTAACCAGTTACACAAGATCTGAACATAGTGATTGTCTCCTTTCCATTAGGACTAAACTGAATGTACATTTGATTGGATCAATAAAAATTCTTATCTTATCTTATCTTATACAGTTATCCCCTATACAAGTTAGATGCCCTGTCCAGCATTGCTGTCCAAAAACATATCTTAGGCAGTTGGCAGCACTTTTTACTTATATTTTTTTTTGTTAAACTTGTTTATTGCTAAAGCTCCGTATGTGTCATGTGTATATCTCTTGTGCCAATTTTGTTTTTATAGCAGCAAACTCCAGCTGCTGTGACCAGTAGCTTCATAGATTCCCTAAGAACTGCTGTTGGTGATAATAATGTCTCTACCAGCGATGCCATCAGGGAACAGCATGGACATGATGAATCACATCATGAGTAAGTCTAGTTCATAAAACTCTGACAAGGCTCATTATGCGTATTTACATTTAAGTGACAAAATCAATCAATGATTCTAAGATGAAAAAGCAAATTTGTACATATGAACCACCATGGTTGGGGCACCATGCAAGATTTGTCGACCTTTTTTCTTCATTCCTCTCTGTCTTTTGCCTTAGTTAGAACCTTTTTCAATGGCAGGCCCGTCCATTCTTTTATGTGTCTTCCTATTGCTTTCTCTGTCTGCCTTTACTTTTTTTTCCTGGTACTTTTCTTTAAAAAAAGGTCTTTGCGATCCCCAAAGACCTTGTAATATGGCCATAGATTTTTAGCTGGAACCACAGCTCTTTGATGGGTACACAAATATAAAAATACATTTCCTATTGCAAATTTTAGGGAAAAAATTGTCAAGTTTGACTTTTCATGTGTGGAATGACTTGTGTGAACAACTAAAAAAAAATCAACAAGAAAAACAAAAAATACTTATTGAAAAAACTTAGCTTATATTAAGTGTAATTGTATCAATTAGTTTGGATCACTCATGTCATTAAACTTGTAATAGATCTAGACTAACAATATTAAATCTGTGCGATTAGAAATATTTTACCAATTGTTTTTGTTTAGCGCAATTTCCTGCTTTTAGCTTTGTCAATGCGCTATGATCCTATCACTTGTCTGGACCAGTTGGGGTGGAAAGGGTCTCTTTTAAATGCATTAAAAAAACGGTCACTCTGGACAAGGGGACTAATTCAACTAATACCACCACATTTTCAAGTATGATTTCTTTCCCTTGTTTGATTATCAAGCAAAAAAAAAATTACTAATAGTTAATAACTAACTGTTTTTGTTTTTTATTGATTCTATTTTTGTCAGGTACAAGAAATAATTGTGCATAATTTCAACTTGATCTGAGATTGGGTGTGGGAGAAAAAATGTGTACAAACTTTTGACAGAGTGAGTTGATAAAAGCTTTGTAATAACAAAAGTAGTTTGAGTCTCTAATTGGCACATGGATATTTATCAGAACAGAAATGTAATAACATTTTTTAATAATTTCAAGCTGTCTATAAATTGCAAGAGGTTTTATGCAGAAGCTTTCAATTGAAAGCATATTGATTGGTGCTTAATGAGTGTTTAATAAATGCTATCATCGTCATCATGCTTAATATGTTTATGGGTGCAACAGATGCTTGTAGTCTTCCAAAAATGTGCCATTTAGTTTTTTAAATTTAGTATGCACATAGATATAACCATTTTTAAAACAGGATATAAAAGACATTTTTAGTTTCAATATTTATATTTTATGATATACACAATAGTCATAGTAGGGCAAATTTCTCCGGATAATAAAAATATATTTATTATTATTTTACAGTTAGTCTCTCATAACTTGAAACTAATTTTGGTGTGGACAAGTGTGTAAACTTAATATGTTAGTATGTCTGACCACAGGGTAATCTAATCTTATTATCTTTTAATTCCTATGTTTTCTTTTTTTAAAATGACTCTTTATTATAACAACATTCTCAATGTTTGTAAAATATTTTTTGTTACAGAGTGTACAAACCAGATGTTGTAGTATTTGCCGAGTCAGTAGAACAGGTCAGTAAAGTGGCAAAGCTGTGCAATGAGAAGAAGGTTCCGTTGATTCCCTTCGGAAGTGGCACTGGATTGGAAGGAGGAGTTAATGCCTTGTCGGTAAGATCTTCGGCATGTTGATTGCAAATATTCAGTTTGATTTCTTGAGTGCTGAAGCTTTCTGAGACAGTGCCTTTACCTTTTTTTTTTTATTTCTGAGATTGAACTTTTACCTTTTTTTGCCCTATCTCTATTATTATTTCTCATTTCTATGCCCATCAAGGGCTTTGGTCTGTGATTTATTTATTTGTTGACATTTGTTAATGTGTTAACCACATCATTTATTCACCATTGTAGGGGGGTGTAACTCTAGATGTGACCAAGATGAATCAAATTGTTGAAGTCAATGCTGAAGACTTTGATTGTACGGTACAACCAGGCGTTATGAGAATTGCTCTCAATTCATATTTACGAGACACTGGACTGTGGTTTCCTATCGGTTTGTTCCTAGACTTGTTTTGTGCACCATAGTATGTAGTAGAAATGCTTGCTCTCCCTTGATTTTAACATTACACATTAGAAATGTCTTTTTTTTTTAAGCATTGGCATCTGTGAGGAGTGTAGGCTGTTTCAAGTGACACTAGATATGAATTTTTCGTTTATAGAAAAACAAACAAAAAAATTTCTTTCAAATATAAACATTAGCTAGGTACCTGAACGAGCTTCTGTATGTTTGATTCTTTATTCTTCATTAGAATAATTCATTTTGGTATGGGGTGGGGGGTGGGGGGGGGGTGGCATCATAGCTAACTTCACCAGATGACACCAACCTTTAGCGAAGCCTTTGCTTTTTAGACATAACTTTCAGATCTCTTTCAATAAAACTCTCTGGTTTGGCATGTTGTGAAATTATCCCCATGTCATGTAAAGGTTATGATTTGCTAGAATTTTCTAAATTTTGTAAAAGTATCTTTTTGTTATTTTACCAGGTTTTTTACATTTCTATTTTATTTAAAGACTTAATAAAAATACAATGATACAATTTCATCAACTTTCTAAATTTTTAGATTTTTCTTGGTTGAAAAAAACTAAAAAAAATCTTATCTTACAATAATTAGATCCTGGCGCTGATGCCTCAATCTGTGGAATGTGTGCTACCAGTGCTTCAGGCACTAATGCAGTCAGATATGGTACCATGCGTGAGAATGTTTTAAATCTCCAAGTCGTTCTCCCTGATGGGAGAGTCATACATACGGCTGGCAAAGGCAAGAGATGCAGGTATCTTTTAAATTATGCTTAATTAATGTAAGAGTAACATTGTGAGAATTTGAACAGTGAGCCTGAAATGTCTGATTTTGTGATTCATGCTGTTTACTTGAGGCCTGGGGTTTAATCAAGACCAATTGTCATAGAATTTAGACCAATAGCTCATTGCCCAGTGTATGACTTGGTAATGAGCTATTGGTCTCCACTGCCCACAGGTTGCGATGTCACAGGTCAGTGTTGAGGCCTTCTGTAGTGAATGGTCTTGGTTTAATTCACACAACCTTGATGAAAGTTTGCACAAGGTGGGGAAGTCATCATCGTCAAACTCTGATTGAAAGCTTGGGAGGATTTTTGTTTTAATGCAAGTATGTTCTCTCTCAGGTTGAGTGCAAGTTATTGCCCCTACTTATTGGATGGAAATTGGGTCCGGGATAGGGATAAACAACAGGATACACAGTTTCTCTTTCCTCCCTGCAGCTGGGTCTAAGAGAACATCACTATGACCTGGACTGTTTACAACAGCAACAGGTGGGACAAGGGCACTTCCTGCGACTGTTTAATACAGCAACAAGTGGGACAAGGGCACTTCCTGTGACTGTTTAATACAGCAACTGGTGGGACAAGGGCACTTCCTGCGACTGTTTAATACAGCAATAAGTGGGACAAGGGCACTTCCTGCGACTGTTTAAAACAGCAACAGGTGGGACAAGGGCACTTCCTGCGACTGTTTAAAACAGCAACAGGTGGGGCAAGGGCACTTCCTGCGACTGTTTAAAACAGCAACAGGTGGGACAAGGGCACTTCCTGCGACTGTTTAAAACAGCAACAAGAGGGACAAGGGCACGTCCTGCATTGGGCTAATATATCTTGTTTAGGCCTAGATAGCCCCCACCTCATGAAGGCTTGTTCAGGGTACAGTATGTACTACTAAATTCCTCAGTTTTTTTTTAGACTTTGTCCCAGCTCTTAAACCAATTATTCTTTTAAATGTCTGGATGATTATTCAGAGATATGAGGTTACTTGATGTATGGTGCCAGTCTTTCCTGGTCAGGGAGTCTTTAGTGGTTTTACCAAAATATAATACATATTATAAAGGCACATTCCTCGTCCCATATGCTAGGACAAATTTGTACAAATACTCCTTCTTCCCTAGTGCTATTAGAGCATGGAATGGGTTGCCTGAGCTAGCCAGGAAAACCAGTGACTTGGCAGAATTTAAGTCATTGGTTAATATGCTTGACTAAATGCATGACACGTAGGATGTAATCATCTTTTTTGAAGTAACGTCTGTATTATATAAGATAAGATAAGATATAATACATTTTGGTGATTGGGTATTCACTGCAGCTTTGTCAAAGTGCCTGGTGTTGGCCTTATGTGAAGCCAAAATGATGATGCCAATATTCAGTGACCAGGTTCAGGAATTGTTTAACCTGCACTAAAAGTTTGAAAAGGTCAGAGCCAAGTAACTTGATAATCTGTTCCTACTGTCTACTGATGCTAATTTATTAGTATCAGCAAAGATCTCACTGGTTGAGGAGGTCTGGGGTTGGGTATGATATGGTAGTGAGCTAAAAGTGTCTAGATAGATAGTGCAGGGTAAATTTTTAGAAAAGATTTTGTCTCAGTCTTGTGTTATTTGAACAGAAACTGCAATGTGAATCAAGACTAAACCAATTGTATTATCCTATCCTGGTTTGCATCTTGCAATAATTAAGCTATAAAAAATAGCTACAAATAGTTGAATGCATTAATTGAAAAGATTTCTAAAGGAGTTGAATTGTTTTGTGTTTCAGGAAAACTTCTGCAGGTTATAATCTAACCAATTTATTTGTAGGCTCAGAAGGCACTCTGGGTATCATCACACAGGCTACCATTAAACTCTATGGACTTCCAGAGAAAGTAAGTTTTGCTTGCTGATATTTTTTGTATATTTTAAGTAAAGTATTCATCATTTGCATATTAAAGACAATCAACCACCAGAAACGTATGCAGAAAGTTTAATAGGCGAATAGCCATTTATACTACTCTACTTGTCATGTAGCTCCAGATAGTAAAACTACGGTTCCATTTTTTGCAGACAATAGCAGCCGTCTGTCATTTTAAAACAGTACAGGAAGCAGTGGATACAGTGGTGCAAATTATGCAATCTGGTATAACAATGGCTAAACTGGGTTAGTAATTCTTGTTCTTGAAATGTATTGGGTATTTCAAAGCTTGTAATTAGACATCCCAGGTATTGATAGTCTATGTGAAGTTTGTTTGTTTTTTAATTGAAGCCATACAAATGAGAATGAATTTGCTTTGAGAAGAATCCAGGGGTTTAGGTACACAGTTAATTTTGTAAGCATCTAAGAACTAAAGTAGGAATTGTAGGTCAGTTGTACTCCAGGGATGTTTCCATGATATTCAAGTCATACCATAATGGTCTGCGCCATATTGCATGTAGTATAGATAGAAAAATATTTGCATTCCAAAAGATAAATGAGTCTATGTTTATTTAGGTTGAACATCTCTGATTGGCCAGAGCAAATTATGTAAAACGAGGTTAAGGTCAAATATTTTAATTAGGTGGGGAAAAAAGACTTGGTGTAAGAATAACTGAAAGTCTGGAAATAGATGTAGAAATAAATAAATGGCTGTGGATATGAGAATCTTGAGACTTTTGTGAAGTTTTAATCTTTCTAAGACTAAATGTTTCAGTTCAGCACTTATGTGCTATATTCATTGGCTTGTTTAAGTGGATAAATTACTTAGTAAAATAAAATGTGCAATTTAATCTCTGGTACTGTTTTTGTTTTCTTATTTCAATGTGTGTGTTTTTGCAACCTCACAAAGTATATTCATTTTTTTATATTGATTTATTTGTAAGAAGATGAGAAGTTTGTTTTTTTAGAAGTTTAGAAGTAAAAATAAGTATATTGAATGTTTATAAGTGAATGTTTATTTACCATCAGAATTCCTGGATGATAAGGCCATTGAAGCTTTCAATAAATTCAGTAAATACAACATGCCTGTGGCACAGTCTCTATTCTTGGAGTTTCATGGACCTGCTCTGGGGCTTGAGGATCAGTTCAATACTGTTAGTAAGTACATGTGCACCTTATCTTATATACAGTTGAGTCTGGCTAATCAGACCACATCGAGACAGACATCTAGGTCCTAATAACCTGATGTTCCAAATAACCAGATTAAATGTGTAAATAATATGATTTGGCTTGGTACTTCAGCATTTTGTCTAAATAAGTGACTGGTCTGAGTAACTGTATTCATTTGTACTCTAACTAGTTAATTTTGGATATAGACTATGATAAATAGATTTAGTATTTTTCAAAAACTTTTAAATATTTTTTTTATTTTTGTAATATACCTTTGGGGTCATCATCATCATCATCAAACTCCACTTGAGTGAGGGCTTCAGAGGCTGAATCCTCTCTTGCAAAAGCCCTGTTTTTTGTAGTGCATACATGTCACTATACAGGTCGAGAATTTGGTTTCCCAGACCTGTCAAGATGGAGATCAGCAAGTCTAGGCAGACACGGTTTCCTCTTCTTCCCTGCAGCAGGGGCACCATGAATTGAAATTTTGCTATAGCCGTGAGAAATATGAGCTAACAGGACAGTGGCCTGTCCTGCACTGTGCTATAATAGCTTTCTCAGGCCTGGACAGCCTCCACCACGGGGAAGTGCGGTCAGGGCGCCTCATGTGCTCCCAGACTCCACAGGCTTTTTGGGACTTGTCCAAGCACTCAAACCACTTTTGGAGTAGAGTACAGTGTCTTAATATCTTCTTACCTATGCATATTTTATGTTGTTTTGAGTATACATCAAATGTTTTGCTTTCAAATGTTTTGAGTTTTACTACGTCATTTAAATATAATTGGTTAGATCCTAGTTTGTCATTTAATTTAATGCACTACAGATGCTGTAGTTTAACTTTTCTACTATTCACTTTAAATGAGTCAACCATGAATGAAATATTTGATTACTTGCCAACCATTTTGTTCATTTTGACTCACAGAGGATCTGATTGAACTGAATGGAGGCTTAGGTCTACAAATGGCTACTGATGAAGATGAAAGAAAAAGATTATGGAAAGCAAGGCATGAAATGCTATGGGCCTGCACCGCACTCATTCCTGGGTCAAAAGTAGGAGCTATATTTGCCTGATTCATTTACGTGTGAATGATTTTTGTATGAAATGTACTTGAAGTTATTGTCAATTAAATTTTTAGATTGTAACTAATGAGGAGGTGGTAATGATAATTGCCCCCCCCCTTTTTTTTTTCCCGACCCCCCCCCCCCCCCCCCCCCAATAAAAACAAAAAAAAAATTCCACTGATGTTGGTGAGCAATGTATTCATTATAAATCTGTTAAAGGGTCTGCCATTACTCTTATCATTGTATCTATATTCTCTATAGCCTTTACTCCATGGATATGGGGTCCTTGTATGCTATCTGTGTGCATTCGTCAAAGCACGGCTGAACTTAACAGATGTATTCTTTAAATTTCACCTGTTTCTATTCCCCCACAGCCTTACTCCACTGATATATGTGTTCCTATATCCCACCTACCGGAAGTTATTATCAAAACTAAGCAGTGGATTGATGAAGCCAAAGTATTAGGTGAGTTCTTAGTTACTTACTAAAAGGGTACCTAACATTTTTAGTTTCTTTTTGTATGTCTAACTTTGGAAATTAGTTGATGCATTTATTGGCTACTATACATTCCATCAAAGTATTTATAGAGCTCTCATTAACACTTTAAAGAATTAATTGTTTAAAAAATACAATGAAAATTAATGTTGGCTTTTGTATAATTTTTTAAATAGTCTCAATTCATTTTTTATTTGAAAAAAAAAATGTCTTGCTTTTATTGCATGTACTAAGTATGACGTACAAAGTAATGAAACAAAACCAAGAAGTCCTGGTTGTTTGTTATTAAAATATTTGTACCATCCCAAAATCTGTTCTTCAAAATACAAAGCAAGAGATGTAACAGTTACTGTTCAGTAATTCATGATCTAAGATTATTGAAGAATTTATTTTCTTTGAAAATTGAAATGCCACCACTAAACAAGTCTATAAAGTCTTTAAAAAAATATCAAAAACGAATTCTTTAGCATTGAAAGCTTTATAGTACCTCATACAAGTAATATCACTCCAGTAATGTGGGACATTTTTTTTAGAAATTTCTTGCTATAGCAATGGTCTAATGTCTTGTTGACCAGTGGGAGGAGGGGGTATCTGGGAGAAGGTTTTGAACCCAAATGGTTTATGCCTCGCAGCCATTCACACTAGTTTTTCTTTGATTCATTAAAAAACAAATACATTTTTATGTTCTCATGGAAATATGTTGAAAGTTTTTGATAATAGCTCCATTTCTGTTATAGCCTTTAATACTGTTACTGTAAGACATATATGGATTAATAATCTAATGCAGTGTTTCCCAAACCTTTTCCTTAACGGAACACTTTGCAAATTCTGAGTATTTAGCGGAACACTTTGCTTGTTTTTTTTTTTAGAGAGATTGATTAACGTGGTGTCCAACTAGTTAATTATTCCACAACTAGTTTGTTATTTCAGTAGGTCGTGGAACACATATTTAGGCCCCATGGAATACAGGGGCTCGTTGAACCACAGTTTGGGAAACACTGATCTAATGTATATACATTCAGATAGTATGTTACTAAAAACTTGAAGTTAAAGATTGATTTGAACCAATAAAACAAAACTTTTATAAAAATCAACTTCTGGTTGCACTTGTATACACAAGTTAATTAATTAATCTTTCTATAATTTGTTAATTTCTTACACAGAAAACTAATCTGTTGATTATAGGTACAGTCTAGACAGTGTGCCTAATTCTTTTCTGGAACATGCTCATATTGCAAGTTACTGTGCTTTTCTTAATAAGCAAAATTTTTTTTAAAGAAATAATATGTGCTAGGAAAATTTAATCTGATGGAGCGAGCAATGAAAACTGAGGATGTTTCATTTATTATAGATTTAGTTAAATGCAATTCAATCATTGTATGCAAGATATGTATTAATATAGGTAACCAAAAAGATAGTTTCAGTTTTAAAAAATACTATTCATGCAAAGCAAGTCAATTATGTATTGATTTAAAAAAGAGATAAAATACATGCCATATGAAAATGTTGTAGTCAGTCTATTACAGAACCAGATTTTTTTTCATTGCTGGTTTGAACCTATATCCCAATATTTTCTTTCTTTATAATTTGTATTACTTTCAGGCCCTATGGTTGGTCACGTGGGTGACGGCAACTTTCATGTGTTTTTCCCA
Source organism: Biomphalaria glabrata (assembly GCF_947242115.1). Taxonomy (NCBI): domain Eukaryota; kingdom Metazoa; phylum Mollusca; class Gastropoda; family Planorbidae; genus Biomphalaria; species Biomphalaria glabrata. The sequence continues at coordinate 44,169,649 of NC_074717.1, forward strand.
GTTAATCACTCTGACAAGGAAACCATGGCAAAAGTCAAAGACATTAGTTCTAAAATGGGCTAGTAAGTATTTTTGTTATTACATCTTGACAGGTGTTGACTTTCTTTTGTTTCATCAGCTCCTGTCCTTGGTCATGTTGGAGATGGCAATTTTCATGTAATATTACCAATGACCTTGGATACTGGCCAGAATGAAATAATGAAGGCCTTAGCCTTGCAGATAGCCCTGTGAGTAATGAATCAACTTTTAACTTCAATATCAATCATAGCGATCAGTCTCTAACTAATAATCCGAAGCTTAATAAGTAAAGTTCCCCTCTCAAACCATGCATTCTTTAGGGCATACGATGTAAAGGTTATCTGTTTCTGTGGCCACCATTAATAAGGGTGTCATGTGGCCAGCACATCGACAAACCAACTTTACTTTTTCCCAAGTAATGTCAGCTACCTTTTAGAGCTGGTTGAACTCAAAGGCATGCTAAAGATCCCAAAATTAAAAATCCCAGTCTTCACCAGGATTCGAATCCAGGACCCTGCAGTTCAGAAGCCAAGTGCTTTACCACTCAGCCACCAATCCAAAGCTTAGCTTCATTTTAAAAGATAAGTTTCTGTCAGGGTTTGTTTTTAAGCCTTGGCTAGTTTTCCCAGGCCCTTGACATTATCTAAAATAACTTGATAAATGAAAATCAATGCAATGACTGGATAACTCATTTAATGTACAGGAAAAAAAAAATTTAATACAATGGGTATTTACAGTTTATTTAGACTAATGGTATTAATTAAAGGTAATGATATGATTAATAGAATACTGGTGATGTAACAACAATTCACACCTTGCGGTTTAACCATCCAATCATACAACTTAGGCTCTCACAACTCCAACACTGGCAATTAGTAATACAATGCCTACACTGTCAAAGAATCTAGTTCATTAATACAACTCCAACATGGTCACCCCTAAACAGGGGTCCAAAAATCCTACAGAAATATTGAGTCCAAGAAAATAGTATATAGCCCACTAGTTTCAACAAACCTAAGAATCTTGTACAGACCATACGCACATCCGTTTGAACCAACTTCAGAAAGTGAACTGCCTCACGACAAAGAATGACCAATAAATGTCACCGGACCTTGTGATGTAGCAAACAATTGAAAACAAAATACATGGCACTCTCCCCATACAAGGTTTAGGAGTAGAGAACCCAGGCATGCTACCCTGCCTCATAGTGGCGCCCGGGTGGAAACGATCGTAGGAAGAAACGATTAGGCTAAAGGGTAGCAAAACAAGACTCCCATGGGGGTGCTTAAGGGGGTGCGAGAGCATCCTCATTGCACTGTGCGGAGTTGTAAAAAAGCTCCCACAACCTTGTCACAATCCAGGCGCCGTTCCTCAAGGGGTGGTTACATAAATGGTGTGTCCTGCACGGTTAGCCTAGTATAGAAAAGGAAAATGGCAGGGGTCCCGGTGCACGCGGTCTCTGGCTGCGAGTCTGACACCCCGTCAGACAGAACAGTGAACACTGTTACACTGTTCTCATTCAGGCCGGTGAAAGGGAGCTCTTGTTCACTTTTGCTGGCTTAGAGTTCCAAGATCCGAAGGCTCAACTCTACCTGACAGTTTCAAGAAGAAGAAGGAGTAGAGAAAAAACTGAGTAGAGAGAAAGAAAAATACACTTGTCCAAACTCGTGACAGTTTCCCATTAAGACTGAGAAGGTCAGGTGAATGTGCTAGTCTGTTTTCTGTGGCGATTGAATGATGAGAATGTTTTCTCTGGCTTTCATCTTAAACTATCAGTGTCTTCTAAAGATTTAATATTGTATCTATTAGAATTTCAAAGACTAAGATTCATGTTTTGAACCCATAACTTATAGTTCTTTACCCTGAGAAATGTACTGTTCCCCCATACTTATCCTAAGAAAAATTTTATGGATATCCTTACAGATATTTCCTGAAATTATTCACAACCACGAATTTTTCACTATTGTGATAATGTTAATCATGCTTGTTTTAATATTGTGTTACTTGGTGGATGAATGAAGGCATACATTTCCTTTCCCACACACTTCTTTTTTCCCTCTAAATTTTAGACACCTTATTTCATCTACATAGTTTTGCTGATAGTTCACACACAAAAAGGTAAAGTTTTGTGTGTGTGTGAATTTATTAATAAAAAAATCTGGATAAAAAAAAATAATGTCAGGTATTTTTTTTTTTAAATCAAGTACCAGAGAGAGATTAGAATTATTCTTCCTCCTCGTTCTCATTATTATGTAGGATTTCAGGCGACTAGACCAATATATGAGATGAACTGCGCAGTGGTTTCCAAATCAGGGAGCTCTCCAAATAGGTTTCTTTCTATTGTTTTTTTTTTTGGCCAATGTCTTGTTCGGGCCTCTTGGTAAAGAATGCAATTTTGAAGTACAAGGTCTTTCATTCTCTGGTGACGCTCCACATAGGCAGATTTCACTGGTTCCAATTTTGAGCTTCCAGAACATATGTTGTCACATTCTGTTTTGTCCGGTTCTGAGTAGAAATATTTGACATTGATCTTGTCGGGATAGCTTATAACAGGCGTCATATTTCTTGTGATTCAGATGAGAGCTTGTCCATATCTCATTTACGTTATTCAATTCATTCATTTCATTTATTCATAGTTTCTTCATTTCTTCTGGGCAGAGTGCAATGTTAAATTACGTGGTTGTTGGAATTAAATCTAAGATTTAACATTGCAATGTAATAAAGAAAGAATAAGCTAAATCACATTTTGCTGAGTGATTAAAATGACAAGCTTTTGTCCTGATAACTATTACCTAATTTTGAAGTGAAATAAACAGAAAATGTTCTTTATTTTTGTTTGTTTGTAAGTTATTTATGAAGATTATTGGACATTTCATTTTTCTAAAACTTTTACAAGTGTTACAAATGTTACGAAGCACAGTTCTTACTTGATTTTTATATTATATCTTGGTAGAATTCTAAAAAAATGTACTACGTTTTCAGCCTGGCAATGGATCTCAATGGAACATGTACAGGAGAACATGGTATTGGAATGGGAAAATGTCATTTACTGGAGAAAGAGATTGGCCCTGTGGGCATTCAAGTGTTAAAGGATGTCAAGAAATGTTTTGATCCTAATGGAATCATGAACCCTGGGAAGATTATCTCTTAATGTAATGCCTGGTCTGAAGTGGCATTTGGTTTTTGTCTAGCAGCTTTCAAAACTCTATTAAAATGAGGTTCTGTTTTGCCTCTCAACATTGTAATGCTTAAGGATTCTTAAGAATCCCACAGAATGTCTTTTGATGTCAAATTTTATTAAAGTGTCTCTTTTTGACAGGGTATAATTGGGACAATTGGTTCTTTAATTCTAAGCCAGCAATTGCAAGTTTGTTTCAACAAAATATTAATTTTGATGATTTTTACTCAATTTTGTATCAAGAATTATTTTTTTTGTGCCATTTGTATATTTTGTGTGGAATTACTTTTAAGTATAAACAGCTTGTTAGTACATTAACACTTGACTCTGTTAGGAAAACTGTTTTCCAATATTTACAGTAGAAAGACAAGCTATTTAGGCATGTATTTTATATTAATGGTCTATGCATAATATTATTTTTTACATATCTTTACTATATTCGGGTGTTTTTTTTTATGATGGCAGTTATACTATGCATATTTTGTTTTTACAGTTTGATATTTATAACTTGATATTTTTAATAATTAATTCAAATCAGGAATATGAAAATTAGCAGCTCAATGTTATCATTTTTTTGTTACTTCTGTTGTAATGCTCAGAGCTTTAAACATCGAACTTGTTTGACCTTGTTTATGATTTTATTTTGAAATGTCGCCTCGTTCTAATCAAGAAGAGAAAGTAGGAAAATAGCAGAGACTTTGTTTTAAACTTCAACATCATCTAAATGCTGTCAAATAGTCTATTCTCAGCCAAGAGAGATCTGATTGGGTAAAGAATGGCAAGAGATTCTAATATGTTTACTTGTTTTACAAGGATGTGAGAGAGTTCAAGTATGTTATAGGAGTCCATGTTAATGTACTGAGGTCAAATGTGAGAGTTCAAGTATGTTATAGGAGTCCATGTTAATGCACTGAGGTCAAATGTGAGAGTTCAAGTATGTTATAGGAGTCCATGTTAATGTAACTGAGGTCAAATGTGAGAGTTCAAGTATGCTATAGGAGTCCATGTTAATGCACTGAGGTCAAATGTGAGAGTTCAAGTATGTTATAGGAGTCCATGTTAATGCACTGAGGTCAAATGTGAGAGTTCAAGTATGTTATAGGAGTCCATGTTAATGCACTGAGGTCAAATGTGAGAGTTCAAGTATGTTATAGGAGTCCATGTTAATGAACTGAGGTCAAATGTGAGAGTTCAAGTATGTTATAGGAGTCCATGTTAATGTAACTGAGGTCAAATGTGAGAGTTATAGGAGTCCATGTTAATGTAACTGAGGTCAAATGTGAGAGTTATAGGAGTCCATGTTAATGTAACTGAGGTCAAATGTGAGAGTTATAGGAGTCCATGTTAATGTAACTGAGGTCAAATGTGAGAGTTATAGGAGTCCATGTTAATGTAACTGAGGTCAAATGTGAGAGTTATAGGAGTCCATGTTAATGTAACTGAGGTCAAATGTGAGAGTTATAGGAGTCCATGTTAATGTAACTGAGGTCAAATGTGAGAGTTATAGGAGTCCATGTTAATGTAACTGAGGTCAAATGTGAGAGTTATAGGAGTCCATGTTAATGTAACTGAGGTCAGATGTAGTATATAACAAATCCTATTCATCTTTATTGACGTGGAAAAAACACAAAGCTGTCTGTTGAAAGTGACAGCTGTTCCGAGTAGTTCTAAGTATTGTATTGTGAATGTTATTGAACTCTACCTTGCCATGTTTATCGTCAAGTAATGCTGTGCGAGAATCTTCCAGAATCTATGCAGAACTCCATTATCTTACATCAGCTTTGTGGAATCATAACTCACCATTTTTTTGGTTAGTTATAGAGTAACTTTTTTTTTTCGTTGACATGTGCTAACAATCTTTGCCTAAAAGAAAGTCAGCTTAGCTCAGCCTCTGGGACAGTATACAAAAAAGTTTGCCTGCTTGTATTCCTGCACATAATTAAATAATTTCAGGCTCAGGGTGTTGGTATCTATTAATCTTGTGACGTAACAAATATGATTGTGGAAAATTAATAATAATAAATTGAGATCAGGTACTAATAAATGGTTGTGAAGGCAAATATATTCTGTCTTTTCAAAGTCTAATAAATGAATTGTATTTTTACACATTTAGTATGTACCTATGTTTATGTACATTACAAGTATCCATATATGTTATCACATATACTCTGATTTTCCTTTAATTATACCAAATAAAAAGTTGAATTACTTTGCACACATTTTTGGGGTGAAAAAGTAAGTTGGATTATAATATAGCACTGATATCATGTGTTTATATTTATTACTATTTATATTACTATTTATGTAATATTCTTTATGGCTAAAATTGTTATGTGATATTGTTTTTATCGAGCTTGAAAAAAAAGTAACATATAAAATTTGTTTGAATGTGATGCTCAAATTATTCAAATTACCTCCCATGCTGTATCACTTTGTGTGCAGGTTTGAGATTATATAACCAGTTTTTATTTCCATTTGGTTTCATAATAAATAGTATTTGAAATATGTTGTATTAGGCTGATTATTTATTTTACTTAAGTACTTACTGCAATAATTTTTTTACTGTAGTATTCTTCCTTTGCTTACTGTAATGTTCTCTTCAAAAGTCTTGTTGTTTTTTACAAAGCTAGAAGAGGAAGCTTATATAAACTCACTGTGTCTGGTAAAAAGTATAATTATTCATAGACATGACACGAATCAATGTAAAAAAAGTATCCAATCCGACAATTAAAGTAAGTTAGTTCCCCCTTTCAGACCTTGTCGTCATCATCAAACTCCATTTCAGTGAGGGCTTGAGGGGTTCAAATCTTTTCTTGCATAAGCCCTGGACATAAACTCTGTTGTTGTACGTGATGCAGTTATGTCACAAGTCTAGAACCTGTAGCTTCCTAGACCTGTGGAGACGATCTTTAGCGAGTTTGGGGCAGTCAAAAAGTATATGAGACATTGTTTTACTATTTTTTCACCCTAGCTCACCGTAGCTTCAAATACCTCGGAGCTATTGTCTCAGATGAGGGAACAAAACCTGAATTATTGGCCCGAATAGCACAGTCCACAGCAGCCCTTTCAAAACTTAAAATAATATGGAAAGATAAGGGCTTAGCCCTCGGCACCAAAATCAGACTGATGCGCTCTCTGGTCATGGCCACATTTTTGTATGCTTGTGAGTCGTGGACTTTGAATGCAGAGCTTGAGAGGAGGATCCTAGCAATGGAATTGAGATGCTACAGAAGGATCCTAGGCATCACATTCAAAGACCGCATCACAAACCAAGAAATCAGAGACAGGGTTACTGTAGCGATCGGTGCCCATGACGACCTGCTAACTATTGTGAAAAGACGAAAGCTTAAAACCTTTGGCCACATTACAAGATCTACGGGGCTCGCAAAGACCTTCCTTCAGGGAAAAGAAGAAGAGGCAGACAGAAAAAGCGATGGGAGGACAACATTAAAGAATGGACAGGCCTGCCATTGAGAGAGGTTCTAAATAAGGCAAAAAAAAAAAGGGAGGAATGGAGAAAGACGGTCGACAAATCTTGCCTGGTGCCCCAACGGTCCAACAGACTAAGGGATAGGTAAAGGTAAAAGCTCACTTAAAGGTGGTCGACGTAACAGAGGTGCCCCACGGAAATGCTTTAAAGACCAGCTTAGACGCCGCCTTAACTGAAATGGAAGAGAGCACCTGGTCACAGGCCGCTTCGGAGCGAGACAGATGGAGGTCACTTATAAAGGCCGCGGGATGCATATTTGGGACCAAAAGAAAATCCGCTGCCGAAGACAGACGTAGACGAAAAGAAAATCTAAATCGACCACCGGCGAACAAAGATTATGCCTGCGCTAGGTGTGGCAAAATTTGTAGGGCATCGTATCCACGGGAAATACTGCATTCCTCATTCATCATAGGAATCGAAGACAGCCTTATTGTTATTATGTTAAAAACGCCGCCAGGGTCGAGTTTCGCTAAAGAGAAACAAAATTAATCCTAGTCCCTTTAACAGTTTCCACCGAGAAATTTTCTGGTGATGTGGCAGGTCTGCAGCAGTACCGTCCTCTGACAGGCAACGAGGATGTTCCTAGGAATATTGAGGGCCTTGAAGGTATCTGTGAGGTTATTATTATTATGATTAGTTCCATTTGATTACAAAATGAATTACATTTGTAAAATATGTTAACACTTACAGCAAAGCGTTGATACTGTAGAATTCTTGTTTTAATTACAGTATTTTTTGCTCGTTGCTTCAAGATAAGATACGTTTTATTGACTACAATTGACAACCTCAGCGTAACTATTGTATAATAACAATATAGGTGCACATACGAACGACATTCACACACGAAAAACACATAGACATTCATAACCAGCGCTTTATAAATAGACTTCTATGTACTTCTCGATGGCGACAGAATGTTAATTTTTTATGTTGGTCATCCAGGGTCTATTATTACTGAATGTTTTAATTTTCTTCTTTGGTACAATCATGCTTTCACAGAACTGGATGTACGAATTCACAGTTGTGGTAAGTTCATCTATGTCTGGGCAATTGTTTACAAACATGTCCCAATCTGTTTGCTCCAGACAACTTTGTAACTGTAAAACAACATCGTCAGACCATGACTGGATGGACTGTAGGCTACTTCGGGTTTTGTTGTTTTTAAAACCGGTTAGCAGGCCTACGTGGGTGTAAGATGGATCATTGTGTGGTCCGACTCTCCGAGGGAAAATAACGATCGAGATGTGTAGGCCATTTTTATGTTGCTATAACACATGTCCAAGGTTTGATAGTGCCGTGTGGGACAATTAACATATTGACTATATGCTGGCAAGTGTTGAGCTAACGAAAGATGATTGAAATCATGGTGGTTGTCTATCTTTTAAGCATTTTCAAACATTCGGACAACAAACAAATGTCAGTTATTTCGAAATGTATTAGCATGTTTATAAAACATTAGGCCTACCGTTTCGAAGCAGAGGACTTACACGCTTCCAGCATGTTACCCCCCCTCCCCCCCCCCCCATCCTCCATAGACAAATACGTTGCTAGGTTATCGGTAAGTCTATTAACACAACTCGAGACTATACTATATGTCACTTCAACAACAAAGGAAACCCAACACAAATGTATAAATGTAGGTCACTTTAAAAGTTCAATACAGGTCAGTGCACAGTTTAGGTTAAAATGAAATCAGCATTTCACAAAACTAATATACAAAGCACAGAAGTAAATATGGCTTACTATAAAAAAGATTCAATAAACCTTTTTACATAAATTTGTTATTAGATACGCCCAGACCTACTAGTGACATACCACAAATAACAATAGTCTAAACCCTAAAAGGATGTGGTGTAGCTAGGGCTTTGGGGGCCCGGTGCTTGACCTCCTTTGGTGCCCCCGCATTTTGACATTCGACATCATGATATGAGATAATGGCGTAATATTTAATGTAAAAACAAATTTCGGACCCTCACGTGGGGACCCGGGGGATTAATTTGGAACCCCCTCCCTCCCCCCCCCCCCCAGCTACGCCACTGCTAAAAGGTTAATGTTATATTAAGTACTTGACAAAACTAAATCTACAAAGAGGATATTTTCAAATACCAAAGATAAAATAAGCCTAAGCCTATTTCTGTTAATTATGGTTCAGCGTAGGTCTAGGCATACCACATGATAATATGGGTATTATTATGCCTACATAAGTGGCTACTCTGCACACGTGTCTTAGAATACCGGAAGACACTTTATCAATGCATCGCAATGACTTCACAGATATCATGTTTTATAAAAGTGGTGCCCAAACTACGGCCAGCAGGCTACATTCGGACTCTCGGAACTTCCATCCACATTGCAAAGAGAAGCCACAGTGGGTTGGTGTGATTGAACTCGTCCAGTGATGCGGCCCAAACACCTGTTACAGATGTCCTGAAGGTCCGAGAACTTCCGGTTCCCTTTTATGGACCTCTTGACCAAGGAAAGGCTTTTATGCATGGCCAGGATGAGGCATCGGCTCTTCACCAATCCCTCTGTCCGAAATCCCGCCTTATCCGAAACGATCATGTACTCTCGTCCGGTATGTCGCTGGACACGACCCCCTTGAGCCCCACACGAGTATCCCCCTCTCGTGCGAGGCCGGAGGCCGAGCCTGCGTGGGGGCCTTTCGTATGCCTATTATGTCCCACCGAACCCGTGCGAGGGTCCATCACAGCGCGTATGGCCCCCGTTGGGGAACGAATCAGTGGGGGTTTGGACGGGTTAGCGAGCCTTTGTTACATCCCTACCACGTGCAGTGTACAGTCTCTCGACCGTACGAGTGGTAGCTCACTGAGAGCTATGTGCGCTACCATTCTTAGCCTATCCGCATCCCCTGGCGGACGTATCCACGGAGGCGCCACGCTGAGGCGACGGTAGCTGGAATATCCTCCGGCCCAAACACCAACATGGCTCTCGAGGTTGGGTACCACTCATAACACGTAGGCCTACATGTGTAGCCTACAGATTAATAAGTAATTTTATGATAATAGAAAAAAACTGAAATATTTTATAAAACATTATTTACATTTTTTTTTCGTATTATAATACATATATTATATATGTGAATAGCGCACAAGAAAACAAAGAGGAAGTTCTCTACTTACAATACTGTTAGAAGAAGGGG